>NW_027122590.1:0-73713 GCF_030686945.1 Centruroides vittatus | reverse complement strand
ATTGGGATAGAAAAAGCCTTACAAACCGGTATAATAAGAATTCCATTTCGTACTATTGATTTTAAAGTTTTTACTTTAACGAGTGGAATTCAGTCTACAAGTATTTCGAATGTAGTTATAGGTCAGCTACCCTATAGAATAACTCTGGGATTAGTTTCCATCTAAGCGTTGAACGGAAATGTAAAGCGTAATCCTTTTAATTTAAAAAATTATAATTTAAATTATATATGTTTATCAAACGACTATCAGATGGTTTCCGCTAAACCATACTGTCCGGACTATAGCAATAAAATTTATGCAAGAAATTTTATTTCCTTATTTGAAGATACTGGATGTATTCACCATCACAGATCTACAAATATATCTTACGATAAATATAAAGATGGCTATACTCTCTATTGTTTTGATCTCACCCCTGATAAATCAGGATCTGAGGGCCACATAAGTGTGAACCAGCTGGGAAACATTGCTATTGAACTGAAGTTCTCAAAGGCAATACAAGAAACGGTAAACGTTATTTGTTTGTTGGAATATAATAATACTTTAGAAATTGATCATACACGAACTGTATTCACTGATTATTAATGAATACCATTTCTTTATGGAGATTAGCAGCGAGCGATCCGAAAATAAAAAGAAATTTTGGGGGAGTGTTTGCATCAGACGATCTCCCATTTCGAGTTGGTAATAAGCAATCATTTATAATTAATTTAGATGAAAGAAATAAGCCAGGAAGCCATTGGGTCGGGATTTTTTACAAAAGATAAAAATTCTTGCATTTATTACGACAGTTATGGATTAAAACCGAAAAAAGCAAATATCATCAGATTTATAAAACGAAATTCAAAAAAATATTGTTGGAATAATATTATTCACCAAAGTTTGTTTTTCTTAAACTGTGGTCATTTTCGCTTATATTTTTTATATAAAATTAATAGAAATATATGTTTATCAGAATTACATGTAACTGATAAATTTTATAACGATGAATTCGTTAAAAAGTTTGTTAAAAATAATTTTTATTTGTCACAACCGATTGTAACAACTAATAATCAATGTTGTAATTCAATAAATAAATCTATTTAAAATATAAAATTGTGTTTTTATTTACAAAATTTACATTCATTTTCTTCAATGCAGGAGGGGTTTTCAGAATACATCCAATAATTCTATGTAATAAAGTAAAAATATATTTAATATTTTCAAAATGAGGTAATATTTAAAACAAAATAATATATTTTTACCTGTTTTCATATAATGCTTATATGAGAAGGCATTACACAAGCCGCAATGGTGTTGGAAATCCCAATGGTAGGGACCCAGTGTTTTAATTTCGGAAAATTTTGGAACTCCGAATTTCTCCACATCTAGCGATTTAATGGCAATATTACAGATATCATTTGTTCTATGAATTAAATGTTTTTCTATTTCCCCCCTTTAAAAAAATAAATCCATATTTCTGAAATAAATTTTTAAAAGTAAAAACAATATCATCATGATGAATCCATTCATCATTTTCAGGCTTATACGATAAATATAATTTATGTGATCTATTACAGAATCTAACAGTTTTTTTATCAGATAAAGTTAATTTATCTCACCGTATTTCGGGGTGAAAAAAATTAATAACTCCAAAATCTTCCGAACTAAAACCTGTATATCCCATCTGTCGTATTAAATATCTGTTGTATAGGTGTAAACATGCTTCATTTTTAAATCTGAATCCCTGACAATCTAGTACAACCCCTGGCTTATCTAAAATAGTAAAGTTAATTTTATATATAGATTATTATAGCTAGGACTACTACTAAATGTATTTTTTTTAAAAACTTACTATTCATTTTTGCTTGACTCCACTCATTGATACTCATATTTCTCCTGTGGTTGCTACCGTGATTTTTCTCTAAAAGCTAGTGAATGTCGGTCGAGTATTTATAGAAAAAAGATTACTTCCGTGTTTATTACCCAGGGGTAGGGGATTTCTTCCTCACCCATCAACTTGACCACCCTGATAAAAACTTCCACATTCAGGTTGACCGGTGAGAATAGCTAGAAGATTTTCTCATCCAGCTTAATAGGTTATCTATTAATATAGTGGTGATTATATTGATTTATGATTTTAGCTTTAGTTTATATGACATCATCAATACAAAAATTGAATTCTTAAATTTTAATATATACATTTACCAAACTGACTCATACAAAATATAGTTTTTATCTTTATCCAAACAACCTTAAAGCATAATACTTAAAATAAACCAGAGAAGTACCAAAATTGAGTGATGTAGAAAAATTTAAATATATACATTTAGCAAGCTGACTCATACAAAATATGGTTTGTATCTTTATCCGAACAACCTTAAAGCATAATACTTAAAATAAACCAGAGAAATACCGAAATTTAGTTATGTAGAAAAATTTAAATATATACATTTACCAACCCTAAAGCATAATACTTAAAATAAACCATAGAAATACCAAAATTGAGTGATGTTACATATACACTATTTTTTTTTTTTAAAAAGTATGTGTTGTGTATTTAATATGGTAACTAATAATTATTCCAATTCATTAATAAAAATCAACAAATATATTACCAATACAGAAGTCAATGTCTTAAACCTCAGGGAATTCTCCATGACAGAACAAAGGATGAGAATGATAACAGGTCTTCATTAGGGGATGAGAATTTTAGTTTCTCCATCTTCGTCGTGTTTTTGGAGAAGAACAATCCTCATCCTCAGATGAAGAAGAACTAGAATTCTCATCCCCTAAAGAAGGGTTGTTCTCATTCTCATTCTCTGATGATGTTATATCATCGGGCTCTAATAGAGACCCTGGACCTTCCCCTAATTCGTAGTAATATGTGGAGTCTTCCTCCTCCTCTTGGGGTGGCATTAGTCTTTTATTGGGCCTTTCCTCCCTTGAGGCCATTGTCACCCACTGTTGCTGGGCAAGAAATCTATCCCTGACTCTGTAGGAGATATAGGCCTTTTAAGGGATGACCGCCATGATTAGGGGTGTTCGCTTATCCTTATCATGATTTTTAACCCCCCTAATCATGGTTCTATACCCAGCAACAGTGCTCTCTTCATTAGTTATAATAAGGCCTTCTGTATTTTCCATGCTATATTCAAGAAAATATACATACAACCTATTATAAGTTAATATCAAAAATATTATAGTATCCTCTCACTCTTTAGAGGTTTTTTGTTGTCATCATGTTAGTAGTTAGTATAACAATAGATCTGATTAAAAAATAAAAAATCTTTCACTTTTTTTCCCTCAATATTTAACCATCAGTTCAAACGCTGCGATAATAAGATAGATACCCTGTTTTAATGTTGATGACTGCAACTCTCGAAGGTTAATAACCTAACCAGGAAAACACACAAACACTCCCCATGACCTAGGGTCGATGACACTTCCTCATACCGATTAAGAAGCATTACCTTCAAAGACAGATATGTCCTAATTTAGTTTCAACCGTTACCTTCAAAGACGGATGTGCCCTAATTTACTTGCAAGCGTCACCTCAAACACGACTGTAGGTCACTAACGGAGGATAAAAAGGGAGCAATTTTTCTCAAAAATTTCATTCATCGATTCTTTAGCCAGTGATTCTTCTACTCATTAATACTTCTAGTGCTAAAGAAAAAATGTTGTCCGACAGAGGTACGTAATTTTATTTTAGTAATTATATCACCCATCTTAATTTAAATTATATATTTTTATAAACTAATTCTAGAATTTGACTTTGATTTCGAAAAGAAGACTACTAAGAAAAGACCTTCAAAAACAAAAACTGGGAAGACTACTGAAAAAAACAGCAATTTGATTTGGATTTAACCGAGGAGAAAAGTAAGCAACCAAAAATTCCTGACTTTAAAGTAAAAATTAGCGATTCGGAGAGAATTGAAATACAGGAGTTCAAGGCGAATTTTAGTGTGTGTCTAAGCAAATCCACAGGGTCATACCCTCCCAACAAATACAATATCAAGGTGACTGACTTTAAGAAGTATAAACAAGCATTTAACGCCATACAAGAACATTTAGATGAGTACAGTAAAATGTAAAGTTTTAGTTTTAATACTATGTTTTAAGTGTATAACTGTTTTTAGTATATAAAATTTATTAAGAACAACAGTGTTCAATTAATACTATGTTAAGTATATAATATTATATTTTAAGTGTATAAAATGTATTCTATGGTAATATGGCTTTCACATTTGCATTAAGAAAAACAGCGTTCAAAGGTTATGTGAGAAGTTATAGAGCATTTATCTCTAATTATAGCAATCCGAGTATTTTACTTGAAAATATTAGAAGTACTATTTATAGTATTTTAACTAATAATGATTTAATTTTCGAGAATTAAATTTTTATTAAATTTAAAGATAAGATCTATAAAATATTTGGAGAATGAGATTATTACTCAAGACATATTTTTCTCCAGTCGGGTAGAACATATTTTATCTCAATATATGATCAATAAAAGGTTAACAAATGCTTTCGACACAATTTTAAACTTCATTGATCAGTTTATTAAAAATGAGTCTGGGTGGATTATTAAAGAAATTATATTTGTGGATATTCATTTAGAAATTTATAAAGCTAAGAATGGAGGGTGTGCGGGGGTCATCCTACCCAAACGTCTATCAAATAAGCATTGTTTGTTGAATATTAAATGTAGTGATAATTACTGTTTTTTATACTGTATAATTGCTAGTTTGTATCCAAATACTAATAACAAAAATTTAATTTATTCGTATAGGAAATTTTTGAAATATTTAAATACAAATACTTTAAAATTTCCAGTAAATATTAAAAATATCCCCTCATTCAAAGAAAATCATTGTTTGAAAATTCAAGTATTTGGATACGAAAAATAAATAATTTACCCTATTTATATAAGTAAATATCAATTTGAAAAAGAAATTAATTTGTTATTATATAAATCCCATTATTTTCTAATTAGATACTTTAACAGACTATTGTCTGAAAAATCAGGGATTAGAAAATTCTGTCCCCGCTGTCTAATAGGCTTCCAGAGAAGCCATACCTTAAACGAGCACATAAAATTACGCTCTAATTATAATTATCAAAAAGTTTCTACTCCAACTGGAGAAAAAGCAATTGCTAAATTTAGTAATTATGAAAAGCAATTATATCATCCTGTGGTAATTTTTGCAGATTTTGAATCAATTCTAGAGGAAGTTCACGTAGATGCTGTAAATCTAAATTCTAGTTTTACTAAAACTATTCAGATTCATAAACCTATATGTTATTCTATTGTTATTATTGAAAATGATGATACTTTATTATATTGTAATTTTTATTGTGGTAAAGATCCTATTAAGCATTTTTTATTTGATATTCAGAATCAATTAAATATTTTATTAGATAAAATAAATACTTATGTAGAAATGAATATAGATACTATTCTTGATAATTATGAACATCGGTGTCATATATGTGAGGAGGGGTTTAATAATGATGATATCAGAGTAAGAGACCATGATCACCTGACAGGGAAATTTTAGGGAATGTCCCATAATAACTGCAATTTGAATTATAAATTCAGAAAATTTATTCCCATTATACTTCATAATTTTACAGGTTATGACTCTCATCTGATTTTCAAAAATATACCCTCCAAACTATTTTCGAGAATTCAGATTATTCCTGTAAATTCAGAAAAATTCACGACGTTTACTCTAGATCATTTTAAATTCATTGATAGTTATCAATTTTTAAATTCATCGCTAGATAGATTAACAGAAAATTTAAAAAATGCGAATTATAATTTTTCTATTTTTAATCAATTTTTCTATAACAACAGAAATAAAAATTTGTTAAAAAGAAAAGGAATTTTTCTTATTCTTATTTTAAAAACAAAGATATTTTATACGAGAGATGTTTACCCCCAAAAAAATATTTTTATAATGAACTATCTGGAGAAAATATTAGTGATGATGATTACCAGCATGCAAAATTAGTTTGGGAAAAATTTCATTGTAAAAATTTTAAAGATTATTTAAAATTATATCAATATGTTGATACTTTATTATTAGCTGATATATTCCAAAATTTTAGAAAATTAAGTTTAAAGTATTATAATTTAGATCCAGTATATTTCATAACAGCTCCAGACCTAACTTGGAATTGCAGGTTAAAAATGACAAAAATCGAGCTGGAATTATTTAGAGATATTAATATGTATCTTTTTATTGAAGGGGGATGAGAGGGAGGTATTACTGCGGAAAACGATTTGCTAAAGCTAATAAACCTCTAATTCCAAAAACCTATGATAAAAATCAACCACATAACTATATCATTTCGATAGATGCTAATAATCTCTATGGATCTGTAATGAGTTCTTATTTACCTGTAAATAATTTCATATGGTTATCTGAGGATGAGATAAATGCTTTAGACATTCGTAATATCCCGGATAGAAATGATATAGGCTATATTTTAGAAGTTGATTTAAAATATTCCCCCAAATATTCACCAGCGTCATAATGACTTACTGCTAGCTCCAGAACACCTCATCATTCCTTATGATTTATTATCAAATTATCAAAAATCAATATTAACTAAATTAAATTTAAAATATAATAATAATAATAAGAAATTAATTTTAACTTTTTTTGATAAACAAAATTATGTAATTCATTATAAAAATTTAAAATTTTATTTAGATGAGGGGTTAATATTAACTAAAATTCATTGAGTGCTCGGATTTAACCAAAAGCCATGGCTTAAAAAATATGTACTTTTTAATAACAAAAACGCCAAAAATCGACAAATGATTTCGATAAATTTTTTTTTAATTAATGAATAACAGCTTTTTTGGGAAGACCTGTCAAAATGTAAGGAAACGCTTAAATTTAAAAACAGCTACGACTGAAAATCAATGTCAGAAATATTTATCCCAGATATCTCTCAAAATTTTCCAAATTATTAATGATAATCTTACAATTTTTAAAATGAAAAAAATTAACTTATGTTTGGATAAACCAATTTATATAGGGTTTTGTGTATTAAAATTAAGTAAATTGCATATGTATCAAACATTTTATAAAATATTTAAAAATAAATATGGTGAAAATGTAAATTTATTATATACCGATACCGATTCACTTACGCTTCAAATCTATACAGATAACATATATGAGGACTTTAAATCATTTCCAGATATTTTCGAGTTTAGCAACTATCCAACTACACACAAACTATTTGATGTAAGAAACAAAAATAAACTAGGAGATTTTAAAGATGAGACATCATCTAAACCTATAATAGAATTTTGTTCATTAAAACCAAAAATGTATTTGTATATTTTTGATAATCAAAATAAAAAAACAGCTAAAGGAATTAAAAAATCCGTTGTTAAAACCTTTAACCATGAAAAATATAAAGAAGTTTTATTTAATACTCAACTATTGAGAAATCAGCAGTTTGGAATTAAAAGTAAAAATCATGTTGTGACAACATATCTTCAGAATAAAATATAACTCTCACCATTTTATGATAAAAAATTTATTTCTGATAACGGTATAGATGTGACATCGTTTGGGCATTATAATTTTTATATTTAAATTTTTTCAGATTTTCTGATATCATCATACCCTCAATACGGTTATATATTATTATACAAGAGGAAACGAAATTCAAAAACTTGTTTAATACATGGTGTTTCGAATAAAACATATCTTTGTTTAAAACAAGCTGTGAATAAAGCCAAATTATTTAAATTACCGGAGAAGAAGAAATACTATTGTAAATTTTTTATACTAACTAACCAGATAACAATACTGTTATGTAATAAGAATTTTATAAAATGTGGTTGTGTTAATTGTAGTAATCAACTGTAATAATCATTACTGTACTTTTTTAAAAATGTTGTAACCAATAATATGTTTATGTAAAAAAAAAATAAAAACTTTATCCTAATATCGAATTTTTTTTTTTATAGACTACACATACATTACTTCACTGGAATGGAAAATATTCTCGAGTTTACCCATGGATAAAAATAACATCAGACGTTTTAAAAACTTTGTTAAATGGGAAATTATAAGCCAAAAAACTGATTGAAGTCGAGACTTCATTTCTGAATTTGCAGATAGTTTAAACTGGGAATTAATATGGAAAAATTATATATTCACTACTACATTCATCAAAAAACATATTAAACATGCAAACTGGAATTTAATTTCTGAACATCAAGTATTAGATGAAGAATTCATGGATAATTTTTCAGAATATCTTAATTGGGATAAAATAGCAAAATTTCAGCTTCTTTCTGATAATTTTGTTAAGAAATATATTGATAAATTAAATATGAAAATAGTTTTAAAATATCAACGATAAAAAACAGATACACTGAGGAAATTAAAAGATTATCTCCACTGGAATTTAGTTTCTCGCTATCAAATACTGAACGAAGATTTCATTCACGATTTCAAATATCATCTTTTCTGGTGTTACATTATAAAATATCAGAAACTAGATCATAAATATATTGCCGAAATTCTCATAGTTTGTTAGTCTATATACTTCAAGATATTAGTAACATCGTTGATGACATAATGGATCGGTTAAATAAATTCGAAGAAGAAGAAGAAAATTAAAAATCTGTAATATTATTAGATTTTTAAAAAATAAAAATTATTAAATTTTAAAAAGAGTCAATTGTATTATCTAGAAATATATTTTGATATTTCTAACATCATTAGTAAAAACTTACGTCTTAAAAAAAAGCACAGGATTTTACTTCTGTTCTTCTTACAAAAAACAAAGGTCATATGAACGCATTGGTAAAGAAACGCTTCAGGTAGAGAGGCTACTTCAAGGATGTTAGAAAGGTGAATTTGTAATTACTCTAAGGACATTGCAAAGAATTTTTATCATCTATTTTAAAGCCGGGGTAGATAGAAATCTCTCATTTAAAAAAAACCAGAGGCTACTACAGAAACGTCTAAGGTCATTAGGGATGTGGGAAAGAATTTTTAAAATCAGGGTATAAAACAATTTTTATAAATAGAACCTGCTTCACAGATGCTGGGGAGGGATTTTTGTAATTATCTTGAAGTCAGTAGGAGATGATTATCAGACAGGTGAAGTAGGAATTCTAACAAATTAAACTTTATTGATGAAAGGAGATGATTATTAGATGGGTGAGGTAGGAGGGGAATGATTTTTGATGCTGATAAAGAACAATTTTTGACTTCACTTCAGAGTAGAGCGTAATCCTCTTTATTTTTATAACTCAGTTTGTATCATTCATTTACATTAAAATCTATATTAATTTAATTTTATAATCCAAAGTGTATCTTTTCTATACTACTAACATATACCATTTTTTGTTTTACAAAAGTCTTCGCTAAAAATTAAGCTTTTTGCTATTTTTATAATAGTTAAACACAATAAGTTTTTAATAAAGTACGATTAATCCATTAAAATAGTACTTTTATTATTTAGTAGAAAATCGATTTTATTTTATTATTGTATAAGAAATAAACATACTTTCAACTTCACCCAAAAAAATCTTTGAATTTTCTATTTTCTTAAGAATTATTTATTATACAACACACTTAATACGACTTATTCAATGTTTCATGACATTAGGTGAAATTTTATAGCTTAAAAATATTTTTTTAATTTTAAATTTCTATTTTACATTTAATAATTGTGTAAATAATTATAAGTGTTGATTATACTTACCCCTAAAATTAAAATCAACAGTTCTGTTTCTGCTATACACGCAAATTTAAATTCCTTTCTTTTTGTATATTCATTGCACGTTGTAGTGTTTTCATGATTACACTTAAAAATATAAAAATTTAAATAATTAACAATAAATATATAAATTTATTATTTTATTGAAATTTGGATTACAGTTTTCATTCATGTACGTTCAAATATCAGTTAATTGTCATTCTTCCATGGTATTTTAGATTCTAGTTATTCTTGAGGACTATGCAGATGATGCATTTTAGGGTGAAACCAAAAGTAGTTTGGACCAAGCAGTAAGAGAGTCTACACTTAAACACGTTGACGTCATATAATAGTACAATATATAGTAAGTGTAACTTTATCTACACTAATTTGTAAGTATTGTATGGTAAAAAACTTTTAGACATCGTTAAACATGAGAAAAAAAGCGAAACATGTCCATCAACCTGAAACATATGTTTTTTGTGGGTTATGTGTTACATCTTTGACCTCTCCATGTACGACTATGAATTTATAAAATTAATAATAGAATAAAGGTAAAACACAATAGGATTGCCACTTGAAAAAAACATTTATGGTTGAATTAAAGCTAATAGAAAACTTGAATTATTTAATTAGATTTTCTATTATCTTTACAGTCGTTAAAGTAATTGTTCCCAGTGTTTTACGCATGAAACGATTAGTTTAACCACTGTGAAATACTGTACTGTACCGGTACATAATAAAATAAAGAGGGTGTTAAAAATCCCAGTGGTTAGTGTCAACACATCACGATGTCTCAAAATATGAATACAGTATTTAACTGTATATGAAATGACCGGCGATTTAGGCCAAAACCGGCAAAGACCGGTTCTGCATCTAATTTTGATTACACTGGCGATTGTTTGTCTGCTACATTGTAGCAGAAATAATATAAATAATGATTATTCTATGTATTTTCTGGGAGAGATACAGTATGTGCCATTGTATTCGTTTTTCATTATCACAAAAAGTTTTCCTAAAACCTAGATTTTCAGCAGATATTAGATTATCGACAGAAAAAATCCTAAATTAATAATCACAGTTATCTTCTAAATATTTAAATTAACAAAATAATAATTTCACATAGAAAACTTTATTTTGTGGTAAATTTTCAGAACAAACATTGTTCTATAGTCTTATACTGTATTCTAACTTCTCTGTAAAATTGTACAAAAGAGAAATTCATTGCTGTATTTTAAATTTGTGTATTGTGGGCAATATCAAACTAATCTATTAAACCTAAGTAGTCTGAGTAATCTTAGCATCAGTATATTTACTTTAAAAAAACTTTATAAAATAATCGTCCATACAAATTCAAATGTTTGTTTGTATATTGGCGTAATCTCTCAAAAAGCAATATAAAATCGAATGTTTCTGTAAAAAGATAAAAGATTGCTTTTGTAAATTTTGCCGAGTGTAGTAGAGGTCCCTAACCCATTATTCAGCTCAGGTTAATAAAACCCGTTTCGTTGTCACTGGACAGCTCTGCGATAAATTGTCTGCAGGATTGCAAGATCGCTCTGACGCCAGAATTCTGACATCAGTTAAAATAGTGTTAAATGTCGCATTCTAACTCGTGACATGTAAATAAAAATGTTGAGTAGGAGGGTTGATTCAATTGTCAAGTGGGGAGGTCGGCGATAAAGTCGACAGGGTTAGGTAAGGAATATATATATATATATAAGATAATCAGACAGTAAATGTTTTCTAGAAATGTTCCAGTGGAATCAAATTTTATAAAGTGAGTTTTTAACAGGCTGACATAAACAGATATGGCATCAGTCGACGCAAGGACAGCCCAAGAGTTTTTAGTTGTTTAGGTAGTATCAGTGAAAAAGTGTGTCCTAGCAGTTACCTAGAACTTTTTTTATACCCTTTCCGCCCTGCAGGCACTAAGAAGGCCCCTTTTTAGCAACCCCATTATGGGTTCGGCCATGCCCACAATGAGTAGGTTGGTTGGTGAAAGACAGGTTCAATATTTCTAAAAAAACCAACTCCTGAAATATTCCTGGAATGGATCAGACAGGTGGAAAAATCTCCAGGAAATTTTCGAGAGGTGTCGGGCCCTATCCCTTATCACCGGCTGCCCCATTATGGGCCAGATTCTGTGAGATTGTGTATCTGTATATTTACATCTTAGATCTTGTGATATCTGTGTAAAAGCATGGGAGGCATATAAGTAAAATGCGTCATAACTAATTAAATATAAGTTAGTTACAAATAATTTCAATTTAACATGGATAATTATCTTGCAGTTGTACCAATATACACGTAAAAATCTACATTAAATTATCATTTACATTTTAACATTTTTTCCTATAATTTGTAAACAAGGCATTTTAAAAAGTTAATAACGAATAAAATTTAAATAGATTTGTATTAAGCTGAAATATAATTTAAAAATTTTAGAAAACTTACGATTTTAATAAAATTTTCCTCAATCTTCACATCGGTAGAATTGATGATCTCTTCAAGAAAGCAGAAACGACGATTTCCAGATAAGTAAATAAAGCTGACAAAAGTTTTCTGATACGCATGTTGATTATAAATAACTGAAACTATATATCTCTTTTGTATGAAATGATCCGATAATTCCCCTGAAATATTACATTCATAACCTCTTGGGATGCCGAGTGTCGTATATGACACACAATTTTCCTTCCAAAGAATGAGGAGCAGATTTTTTTTTTTTTTTGCTTGCTAAACATTTACCTTAGTTATTCCTTTCATCACTAGAGTTTAATGAATCTTATTAGACCACATTCATCCCACTGTGATAGAGATGAAGGAAAATATAAGTGATTGTCTGAGCACATGTTTTTGGAAGTGATCACAAGTATGACTGTTTCATGTAAGTATTCATTTTTCTCTATTACTATCTATTATAATTTTACAATTTAAACGTGGTTTTGTTCAGGAGACTTCTAAGATTATATAAGAGTATTTTTTAAAACTTTTATTAATAACAATATTTCATAAGATGAGCTAACTTTTGAATGTGTCGTATATGACACGTTGGTTCTTAGTGTTACAATAATTACATTACAGCCTATGAACTGTTTTCATATTGGCAAGTTATTTACTTTTATAGTTATTTTGTCATTTAGTCAGCAATATTTATTCTATTATTTATTTTCATTTTTTATTAAATTAATTTATTAATAAAAATGATTATTTATTTTTAATAATAAATTAATAAATTAATTTCTGTGATTTGTTTTTGTATAGTTATTTATCTGGTCTGCAGGATTTTCTTTGTTAAGAATTTATAAATTATTAATATCATAAATCATATATTAAAACTAAATCATTGACATTTATTATAAATTTTTCCGTGACAACAGATGAAATAAAGAAGGAACATGATAGGACACTTGATATTGATAGAAATTTGTGTGGACTGGAAGGCTGGTCCAGTGATGAAGACAGTGACCAAACATTTAAACCAGTCAGAACATTTATCAACCAAACTGTCCTGAAGAATGTAAGTCATTAGATGATACATTTGACGATGATGAAAATGATGCTTCAGCTATGTAAATAGAGGAAAATTTCTTGACATCAGTGCAGTAACAGACTTCACTATGGTGCCATACAAATAGATTTAAGCCCTTGCTACCAGCTGTTGCATTTCAGGAAGAACCCTGAAAAGGTAAGAAGTGTGAGTCTGAAGAATATTTCTTGAATTATATTCCTAAGCATCTCTTTGATGTCATTGCATTATGATGACATGCACAAATCAAATATCACTGATTCACCTGGAAAAACTTTTGATCTTTACTGCTGATGAAATGAAAACAATTTTTGGATAGCCTGCAGAAGAGATAGCAGAGCAATAAAAATAAGAGGAAGAAAAACACACTTCAATATTTAAAATTTAAAGTAAAAGTGTCAAAATGGCTATTCCATTCAAAAAGTACAGAAAATAAAAAAATGAACACTGAAGATGACAAAGAAAAGGAAAATAATAAAAAAATACTCCAACTCTACATTCCAGAAAAATACAATGCAAAAGTGGAGCAAAACACATACCAGAAATCATTGATAATGGCAAAAATCACTGCTGCCAAATGCACTGATATAAAAGTGTATGAGCTACAGTGAACTGTATCAAATGCAAAATCTATCTGTGCATTGTGACAAATAAAAATTGCTTCAAAGTATGTCATATGTAAATACAAAATGTCAATTATTGTACAAAAACAGTCAAATAAACCATTTTTACATGAACAGGAAAGTTTGCATTTTGTACAGGTAGAGATCCATTGTGTCATATATGACACATACCATTTTCTAATGACCGAATACAAAAAAATTGAAAAAAATGATAATTTACTAATAAGTGACACCCAAAGGTCAATAATATAACAAAACTTCAACTAAAAAAAAGTTTTTTCTAGTAGTGGATGTCAAGAGGATAAAAAAAATGCAATTTATATAAAATATCTAATTCTAAATAACAGGATTAACTTATAGACTATACGTGTACTGTACATCTGCTATGTTATATGCAATCTATATGTGTTTAAAAGATGCAGACACAGATAATTTACTAGGTATATTTTGTATCTGTCGTACGTTAGCAAAATGCACGTACACGTAACAATCCACACCGATTTCATTCTCATCCACACCATCCCATTCAACTCCTACATGAGGCATAATTAGGCTAAAATTTGAAAAAATTGTAGACCTGTAAATTTCCATTATCGTTGTCCGTTTGTCTGTCTTTACTTAATCTAAAGCAGACAGTTAGATAAACAAAAGATGAGATTTGAAATGAAAACAGTAGGGGCAGCAGGCGCGGATTGACTGTATAACAACTTTCGATACAAATCTAAACTAACGTTATTTCAATTCAAAATGTTTCCCCCCAAAGGTATTAGCCGACTTGCACGACTCTATTGTTAATGAAAAAGTATAATGTACAGGAATAAACCCCCAATAATTTCAGGTGAAAAGCATATATTTTAAGTTAAATAAATTAAAAATACGATTAAAAATTGCAGCTCGGCATTGCAATGATGTCACAGTATATACTTGCTTGTTTACTTAAATAACGTCACAGAGTGTTCAAAAATTAGTATAAAGCGTTTCTTCCTGTAATGGAGAAGGCTAGACATTTAATGAATTGATAGAGAAACTACTAGTTTTTTATTACTTTCTTGGTATCTGCATAGTCTTTGGCATCAGCCATGTGAGATAATGAAGATCCGGCCTAGTGTTTTCTGCAGAATATAAAAAGCAGAGACACACGCTATGAAAATGGACATAATACATTAAGCAAAACTTTTGAATCTATGATTTAACATCGGATCAGAATTCCCGCAAAGTGGGACTGGTTGCAATCCGGAATAACTTGACGTCAAAAACAAGGAATATTTCTCGTTTTCAAGGGCAAGTTTAAATGGAATTTTTTGAGAAAATTCACAAATATCGATTAGTAGACTTTTTATATTCGTAGAATAAGCTAGAAGTGATGAATTTTTTCTTTTTTTATTGATTATGAAATTTGGGGTTTCCATCTTCATGTAGGAAAGTGCAACCCAGATAAAAAAAAAAAAAACATGCCGTTCGTGTCCCAATGAACTCTCCTGCAGCCGTTTAGCTCCCCCAATTAACGGCAGGAAGGCCAAGCATATAAGGTAGCAGTCACCTCTATGGAAAAGTCGGAATCGAATTAGAACATATCGAAAATTTCTGGAATTTTTCAGAAGGTGGTTTTTCTGAATATATAAAAACTAGTCACCAACCGTTCACACTGTTAGCGGATTGGTCGAATTTAGTGGAAAGAGAAAACAGAAGAAAAAAGAATTCGACATTTAACACAAAAAACTTCAATTTCTGCAAATTATAGATTCTTGTGTATTTAATTTTTAAAATGTTAAAAATAATATAATATAATACATGTGATATAGACAATTTCCAAAAATTATTGTTATATTACAGCAAGAAAAAGTTATCTTTTACTTACATGCTGTATAATTCATGTAATTGTATAAAATCGCTACGCTTAGGAGTTCCAAGTGAAGAATCATCTTTAACTTTTCTGCATAAAATATATAATAATATTAATATATTAATAGTTCTTATTTTACATCTAAAATATAACAATATATAATGCAATTAAATATAAAAACTTTTTACGTTGACATTAGCAGCAATTGTTTCAACAGTAATAAATTGGTACATAGTTTACTGAGGCCATCTGCCCCTAAGGTTTTCATATTTTGTCTCGAATTTCATCTACGAGTGTTTTCAAAAAATCTGTTCTCGATATTTTTTTAAAACTTCTGTCGCCTTGTGGGCGTTAAAAGGGTCTCTTTTCGCAAGCTCATTATGAGTTTGTTAAAAGAGGCCTTCTTAGTGATGAGGAAAAAAACCCAAATGATGAACCCCGCCCAGAAAAATTCGAAAGAGTTTTTGATTGGTACGGATTCCGATTTACACGGAGGGAAAGAGTGCCATCTTGAATGCTAAGCCATTCGGCCATGTTGTTCCGAGATTAAGGTCAGAGAGGTAGACGCCTTTCAGTGAAAATTTGTCTGGAATTCATGAAAATTGCAGCTCAATAAATTATTTCTTTAGCTTTAATAATCTCAGAAAAATTCACTGAACTTTCTTATTTGACTTTTCATCACAATTTCTCAGCCTAAGATTTTCAGTTGCAATTAAATTAAAAATATAAAATGAAACTCTAAATCTGAGCTGGAAGAAATAACGAAAAATCAGTTGTGTGCTAATCTAATTTTATTTTCGTGACAATGTTATTGAATTTTTACTTGACGTTTATAGTTTAGGTACTGTACAAGCGTGCTGTTGTTTGTATTGATTGCGTGACAAAGCAATTAACATTACACACGAAATATTTTCCATTTATGAATTCTCGAAAAATTAAACATGGACATGAACAGAAATTAAACATCAGTAAAATGTGATTATTAAAATGATTGTAATTTAATAAGTTTAATTTTTCGTTGTAATTCACATTTACTTATTTACTTTTGCCACTAATTTTTGCCAACTGATAGTAACCCCAAACACTGGTAGTGAGTCGTGGGTCGCGCTTTATTAATGCGATGGCCACGTAGAGGTTTTCTGGTTTTCTTCACTTGTCTAACACTTGATTAAACGACAGTTTCCTCATAAAAGAATTCTCCATGTTAGCCTTATTTTACTGATCCTACAAAACGTCCCTAAATTAACATGGTGACCGCAAAAATTTGATATGTAGAATGTTAGTGCTATGTCAATAGTCTCTGAAGAAACGATTACTTGAACGCAGTTAAGCATAAAAAACCGTTTTTTGTCAGGCATGTATGATTTAGTTTTCAAAACGAAGTGGCCAGTTAAATCACGTTATTCTCGATTAGAGTATTGTAATTTCTAATCGAAATGTTAATCAATGTGGCAAAGACAAAAATAAATGTAATTAATGCAGTTTGTCACCAAACTGAGCTAAATCTTTAAACGAAATAACAAAGTTGTACAGTATGGATTACTATTATTAGTAAAGTTTATTACTGTACAGTACTGTACTACTGCGGAGAACAGGATATCATCTCTATTATGTCCATTCGACAAATTTGCTGAGGTGGTATGCTCTATTGTAATTCTGTATAGAAAAGAAGAGGTACAAAAAAATCGAAACTAAACCTACATAAATAATTCAATATGTCATATAATGATTGTCCGTCTTTTTTAAGAAATAAATGTCATTTCAAATAACGAGTAAAAAGTCATTTTTCCCTAAATTGAACTAAGTGGATGAAACCACTGAGCACTTGGTCTGTGGGTTTGCGCCCCACCAACATGTGGAAACGTAGAAGTTTTCTGCTTTCTTCACGTGCTTAACATTAAAATAGGGGCAGCTTCGAATAAATATTCGAAAATGCTTATCAAATAAAAGTATCTTCTACAAAATTCTGTTTTAAAGATTTTTTCATAAACTATTTTATAAAAATACTAAATATAAAAAAATTGTCTGTAAAGTTTTATTTGGTCGCAGGATTTTCTAAAGGAAACTGGCTGCTATTTAGAAGAAAACTTTGAAATCTCGACGAGGCCAGATAGTTCGAGAGGCGCGAACATACAACTGTTAGTAATCATCGCTTTTATTACTCAACTACTGGTTAGTTGGAATTTTACTTTTTAAATTATTATAGTGCTCATAAATTGTACAAAGAAAAGTAATTAAATTGCTTTATGACTTTCTATTGAAAGACTTAGCTTATACAGTTACGTAGCTTTCTATTTTCTACGGGGTCCCCTTGTACAGGTTTCACTATAGGACATCTTCCGGAGTAAGATACAATAAATATAAAAATGAAATTATCACAAGAAATTAATTTGTTTTAATAACTTTATATTTTTTATTCCCAACATTGAGTAATAATTCTTCAATAATGAAAAATGAACGTGCGATTATTTATTGTGACATCATAACAATGTAAGTTTTAATGTGTTTAATTTAAAATATATTTTCTCTATCTAAATTTAGTGTGGGCTTTCCCCTGTACATCATACGTTTCCTTTAATAATAAGCTGTGCGATTAACTATTAATCTTTCTGGCAGAACATTTGAATTGAAATTACATGTCTTTCGTTTTGAATCGGATGTTTCTGTGTGCTAAATCAGGGCATACTGCCTGTTATCTTTTCAAATTTCGTCTCGGCTTTTATCTATCTGACTCCGTTCTCGAGATTAAAGAAAGGCAGGCATATAAATGGAAGACAGTGGTAAATTAATAGGTCTACAATTCTTTAAATTTCAGTCCAACACCATACACATTCATTCTATTAATTATATCCACGAAAAATTCAATGCTAGTGATAATAATAATATACTATTTAATTATAATATTCTAGTAATTTTGAGAAATTTCTGTTTTGTTATCAGAAAGTAGTACTTACGATAATTAACGGCGAAACTGTATTTCCAGGACACACTACGTATTGCTACCTTGAAAAAACGTATTTTAAATATTTGTAATGTGAACTCTCTAAGTGTACCTAAACTTTGCACGTCTCTATGACAACGAGAATGTAATTAATGTAACGACTGATGAGCAATAATTGCATTTTTCGTACGTTCGTCTGTTGGCAGAAAACAAACTGGAAATCACAATAACACGTTTACACGAGTTAGAATCTTTTGTGGGACTGATGTAAGCTATAAATTAAGTAACAAACTGAGTTATATACTTAGATTCACAAACAGAAGAAATATGAAACCGAAAGCTGTAATGAGTTATAACAGGGGTGGTAAAATAGACATGCTTCCGTGGTCTCAGTTGAAAGACTTGCATCTGTAAAAACCGTTAATGTCAATGCTTCTCAAAGTAGCAATATCGCCTCTTGGGGTGTTTGAATTATTCAAGGGAACATTACTTATGACAGAAGGTCCCCCCTGTGTACACAGAACAGGGAGAATTATTACTAACAATCACAACATACAGCGGTATGAACAGTCTCCAAGTTCAACAGGCACCTGGCACATTTACATACAATTTATTTGTGTTGCTTTATCAATATTATAACCTCTCCAAAAAAATACATCTGAGATACATCGATTTATTTCGTTGTTTTTAGCCATATCGTATTTATGATATTTTTCATCCACCAGCGTTTAATTCTGTAAGATTTAATTATACTAATGAATCTCACTACGTTCTCTTGTCTTTTAAAATATTCCTCTACATTTTACCTGTGACAATGCAGCATATTGGTTAAAAGAGTTACAGAAAATCAGAAATGTTCTGTACATTTTTCGTATTTTACCTAGTAAGCATCTAAACCAAGCTTTTTCCAGTCCAGTCAGTGTAAATTATGCATAAATTTTGTCTCTAAAATTACAAATTTGATTTGTTGCTAAAAATTTTCATCAATATCTTCAGATGCGATTATCGAAACCTAAATGTTGTGTAAAATTTCCATATACTAATTACTAAAATGTAAACTTTTAAAATAAATTATATTCGTGGTAATGTAAATTATGCAAGAATAACATTTACTTGTTGAACTGTTTATCATCTTTAAGACTAGACGTAAACAAGTAGAATTATATTCAATATTTTTAATTAAAGAACATCAATCATAATTATAACTGTTTATTCACTATATCGTGTTTATCGAAGCAATACAATTAAAAAACATAGTAAAGTTAGTAAATACGTGATGAAGTCACGCAAAATTAAGCGTGAATCGAAAAATACAGGGAAAACTGGGTCTAGTTGCTATTTCCAATAATCTTAAGAATACGTAAACCTCCTGGATATTAGGTATCTAAGGTAGGGTTTAAAAAAATAAATAAGTAACTCAAATCAGCGCGGAAAATTCATTAAAGCTCTTATTTAAATTTAAGAAATAAATTACTCGATTGTTTAATATTGAATCAATAATTTAAATTCTGAAAAATACAGAAATTTTTAAAGATTACGATACGATCACGATCTTCGTTCTAAAAAACAACTTTAATTTTTTATGCATATTTAGTATTATTTTTGATATTTATGTTATTAAAAATTTCAGATTTTACTGCAAAAATTAATACGAAGTAAAATATAGGTAATGGTTAATAATATTCAATAAAAACTTACTATTTTAACTTGAAAAAAGTTTTCCTTCCGTAATTTGTTTAGAAACTTTAATGTAGCGAATCGTTAAACTTGTCAAAAATGAAAGAATAAAGTACATTTTGCTAGAATTTCACATAAAAAACAAAGCGTTTATTGCTGTTTTACTGTACCAATCGTACACAATTGTTTGAATGGTTAAAACCACCGAACACTAGTAACTGGTCGTTGGTTCGTACTTTGTCACGCGGAGCTTTCCGGTTTAGTTCACGTTTTTTAATAATTACATTCCTCACGAGAAAAACTTCATTTTATTTATTGCAGATTGAGCAGATGTGATGATGTGACTCACAACTCTTTCTACACGGTGTAAAAGCAACGTACGTTTGGAGTATTTTAATTAAATGTATTTGTAATTCCTATGCTCGATTTTCATCCTAAATATGAACTGAAATCATGCACAAGATCGTACCCAACTATTCTCATTATGACCTTAAATGAATTTTAGTTGTAAAAGTTTATAATAAATGATAGCCTTCTTTTAAGACATGCAATCTAATTATATTCAAAATAATGATTGTATACTTACATAACTACCAATTTTCAATATCGCAGAGCTGGAAACATGATAACACTTTTTCTGTAGTCAAAACGTAAGTATGGAAAATGTCTTTCTATCACTTATAATTTTCTAATAGATAATGCCACTGAATAATAGTAATTACGGTCTTTCTGTGGAAAGAATCGACTTGCCTGAACGTCAGACGACACATTATTTCAGCTGTATCAATTTGTATACTTTTTTATAATGTCAGCGCTTTAGTTTAATGTTTCTAAAAATATGTACAATTTGTTTTATTTTTTCTCAATAGATGACAATACGACTGTTCCGTTGCGTTAATTGTTTATAAAGTGCAATAACTGAAGATAGTCGTAAATTTAACAATTACTATAGTGAACATAGTGGTATTGTAAAAACCCGGACGTGATGCTTCCATAACACTTGTTTCGAAACGCGGTGACATGTCTAACAAATGAGAATAAAACCGATAGTAACTTGCCACAACTAAGCGATCAATATCTGATACTCTTTAATTAATACAAAAGTCGTACCTTGTATTTCTAATTCCTGCATAAATTATATCAATAATCCAATGAATTGCATTCTTCTTTTGTATATGACAGGGATTGATAACAGAACGTTCCAGATATGCCAAACTTCAAAAATGTTGAAGTCTCATAAATAATATTCTATATAAAAATATCACGAAGTTTATATGAAACTATAAAAACATTAAACAAAAAAACATTGAAATTTTATTTTATAGAAATATCTAAATTTTTTGAAATAAAATTTATTTATTAACTTTTAGCTGGCAGGAATTTTATTTACCGTCTGTGATTTACTGTACAATATCATATTCACAAATGATTATTGATAGTTTATCTTGTCGGTATATAATCAACAGAATAATTACGTATGTTAGTGAAGAGATGAAAAATCTCTTCACTAACATCATAACTTGTTTTTGTATAAGAAAAAGTAAAAAAAGTTTTCATTTTCATATTAAGATAAATTTATTCCGTGTTAAAGGAATATAATGATGATATTATAATATGGTAATAACACTAGCAAAATTTATAAATAAATATGTTTAATTTATTAAAAAATTTTAGTTTTTGAAGTAATTTCTTCATCGCAAATTAGAAAAGAAGTTGTATTTATGTGTCAAAAAATGAGAATTAATAATTGAAAGTGAAATACTTTACACCAATTTCACAACTTAAATTATAATCATCAAAAATTTACTAGCAAATTTTTATGATTACACCAACTTTATTTAATGCTTTCACTTAATAAATGATGTAACTGAACAGTACAACAAATTTAACAATTTCATGGTCAAAAGATATTCTAAATAATTCAAATAACTCAAATATCTCTAATATGTTGCACAACTTTATATATACAGAAGTGTAAACAGAAGAGTAAAAATATATATTTATATTTAACAGGGTAAATCGTATTCAACAAAGTGATTAATTTATTTCTTTATTTATCAAAATTAAAAATTGCTTTCGAATTTCAAAATCATTATTGAAATTATAATCCTATTAAGATTTGCATTTAAACTTATTTATAAATAAATTATAATTTATTATACGGGTGACTTGTCTGCTGGACATTGCTCAGTCACATTGCTATAATTCAGAAGACCATCAAAAAGCCTCAAAAGAAAATTCGAATTAGTGGGCGGGTGTAAAACGACTACGTAATACACACGCGAATTTCCGAGCAGAGTGAGGCACAGACATCTAACGAGGCAGTATTTAAGTTGTGTTTTTTGTCACTTATAATGCGCACCATAATTTTAAAAATCAAAAAAGTGCAGAAAACATGGGCATTAGAATCGAAAAAATAAATACTAATAAATTTTTATTATTTGCCATCTAAGGCGATTTTTTTACGTTCATCTGAATAAATTTTTTAGCGAAGTTTTACATTCAACGAATATTTTGCTAAATTCGAGTTTAAAAAATTGTTAAAAAGTTACTTTCTTTTAAAAAATGCAATTACAACACTGGAAGTATTACATCTAAGACGTATAACTCGTGACATAAAGCGTGACGCATTGCAACGTTCCACTGATTAGAATTCGTTCCTTATCGTACCGCCGGCGCCATCTTCAAATAAAAAGTAGTCTAAAAATTGCGAAGTATTTTTTCTTCCGTTCTAACATTTTTCGAAAAAGTCGAATTACGGAAACCTTAATAATGTTAATTTTTAATTTATAAACGATCAAAATGAAATAACTGTCGATAGAACATTAAATGTCTCTCTATTTTTAGATTTAAAATTTCATAAAAAATTTTTTGAAATTGTTTTTACTTAAAATCAAATTAAATTATCAGTGTTTATAAATAATATTCGCATGGCAATTGTCTTATATTCTTTTCAACGGGACATTGTTAGAAAATTATTTTAAAAAGTTAATTAGTTTTTCGGTCATCTTGATCAATTCCTTGTAATGTATTTCTTAAATTATTCTATGAAAAAGGATCAATCTAAAATGTTATAAGGATTCTAATCGTCCAATGATTCAAATCTCTCTAAAAATTTGTTTTTCCAAAAAGTGATGTAATAATTTCTCCGAACTTTTTTGCTAAGAAATTAACAAGCAGCAAAACAACGTAAAGATAATATATTTTAATTCTCATTATGATTTATAATAAAACATTGATGCAGTATAAAATGGTATATTCGTTATTGCCGAGTCTAAGAGTTAATTATTGTTAATCCTCTCGTTTATTATTGTAAATTATTATTATTATAATCATCCTCTGCATTATGCGAGGTCTCGCTGTATACAGTAAGACCCCGGTTAACGCGGGGATGCGTTCCTACACGACGAAGCGCTAAACGAAACGGTGTTAAAAATGTCATTTTAATATAGAGTAAATATCAAATACGATAATTTGTATATGATGCCTCAGTGACAGCTAAATATACTTTTAAAGAACACGTAAATGTATGCTCTAATTAAAAATATCGAAAAGTTTCTACTCCAACTTCAATTTATAAACTTATTGTTCTTGGATATCAACGAAAAAATGGTTAACAGCCATCTTTGCCGCAATAAAAATTGGTACAAAATAAAGTTTTATACAAAAGCTTTTACATTTTTGAATTTAGAACACCTTACAACTTCCAGAAATGCAAAAATTCGCGGTTTTTTTATTTGCATGGATATTGCCTTTTTTCTGTCAGGGAAAACGATTTTTCTCATCATTATTGTGGCTTAATAATTGCTGTGTTTTTTGTCGATAATTTCTGAAATTAAATAAAATTTTGGTTGTTCGAAGGATTAATAGTATAAAGTTTGGCGGTTAAACGTCGATAAGTGGGGAAAGGTAAAAAAATGTATGTTAAGTTTTTAATGTGGCATTATTAACATTCACAATATTTCATAAACCCCAACAGTATATTGAAAATTGAGCGTTTTACCATTTTATAACAGTTAAAAACAGAAAAAAGTATTTGAATAGTATATCCTAGCAGATAGTAATACACGATCAGTTTCAAACAATAACGAAAAAATAGGCAAGGCGTTGCTGGATTTTTTATTTTTTCAGTTGAAAGTATTAAACTTCAGAAAAGTAACAGTAATATAATTATTTTATTGGCTTAATGTTTGAAGTGCATAAGAAAAACTTAACATATATATTTTTAATATGGATGTTAAAATCATATACAATTGGGGGGACGCCGGGAGGTAGGACAGTGTAGTTCTTCCATTTTTCTCGGCGAACAGGTCAGCAAGACCCACTCCACTGTCAAGGATGGCTAAATTTTTTCGCGATATCCCGACTTGTCGACATGAGGTAATTAATTTGTCAGGTCGAGTGGAGGAAGTGTGTGGGGTCGTCGATATGACAAGGCAATATCCGTAATAACAGGATAACACAGATAATGATTTATTTGGATAAAGAACCTAATACAGAGAAGCTACGCATCCCGTCCCTAATCGCATGAGAGAGAGATAGTTCACAATTGTTGGGGAAATCATACCTCGTCTTCTGATATCTCGGGTGAAATCGACAGAGAAATCGTAAGACAAATCGGTCGCTGGGAGGAGGGTCGGTCGTACTTCGGCTCTGGCGGTAGGCAGAAGGATCGGCCTTGGCGGCTTGTAGTCGGCGGCTCCGGCATCTTCGGATTTGAACTTCAATTCGGATTCACGTTTGCCGGGACGTTCGTCGTCTTCGTACGTTCAGCCACCCCGTTCTCAGATATCTCCCTCTTTTATATACTCCAGGTCTCGTCCGCTGCGATCAGCAATTGCGACGGAGGGTGATGAGTCGACCTCCGTGACTCAGAGGTCGGATCCGGAGAAGAGGGAAGCGTGTTTCACAACAGAAGGCTGCACATCCTTTGAATCTTAATCGCTATCTCTGATTTTGATCGCTATCTCCCGAGGAGATTTGAACAATAAAATTTTAAAATCGGACTGGCCGGTTTAACTTGGTCCTCACACAATCGAACTGCTAAATAATGTACAGTACATAGCTGATTTGTTGCCATTAAACTTTTCTCTTTAAGAAAAATGCAAATAATTAACCTGAATGTAAATAGTTAATTCTAAAGAACAGCAGTTTTGCAGATCATCTCTTGTCTTAAATGTTGAGAATACCCTACTAGCCTATAGTATTTCTTGGTAAGTTGTCACGTACATTTGAGATGTGACGTAGTTAGTAATGATATATATTGGTTTATTCTTCGAGAATCATGCCTTCTTAAAGGACGTCTTAAAGCAACTAGCCCCTATTTAAGCGTTACAGACGTGGAGAAAACCAGGAAAACTCCAAGTGGCCAGCCAGCCTCAACGAGGAGCGAACCCACGAATAAACTCTTAGTGTTCAGCAACAGAACTGTTTAGCCACTAGTTGTCCATGTTGTACATTGCCGTCAGTGGCCGTTATTCAAAGATTTGACTGTATTTTCAATTAATTATATTATAGTATATGTAATATTAAATACACATTTATAAGTAAAAAATAAAACATACATTTTTGTTTGGCGTTATCACACTTGTTAATACAAAAGCTTGATCTCTTTATTAATAACAATTTGTGCTCATATAAATTTTTCGTTAATTGTTGTAATAGCTGTTAAAGAATATTTTTGAAGTGGTGCATAATAAATTCCTATGAAAACTACTGTGTACGATGTAAAATTAATGTATACATTTATGACAAAATTTTCATTCGCATTAAAATGTGTTTTATTTAACGATGTTATTTCAAATTGCAAAGTTTTTTTTGTTTTTTTTATTCTCGTGTTTCGGTAATTACGGTTTTCTGTCAATAAATTGGCACCGTTCTCAATATCGTCAAAGCTGTTCCTGACAGTAATTATGAAATTGGAAAGCTACTTTAGCAGATTTGTTCCTAACAATAACTTCTACTGGGTGTCGTGCAATGATTTCCTTGTACTATTTATTCTTTCTAACCATTTATCCCAGATTACAGAACAGATGGCTATTCTGTTTCATAATCGATGAAACATTCTGCTAATTTTTTTTGATTAGCTCATTGGTTTTTCATTATCGGACGTACTAATTTGGATTAGCGTTTCTTTAATATTTTGGTAATTATATTTTAATGCTAAAACTGCATCAGCTCTTGATGCTCATCTAGTGTCACTTACTCTTTTTACATGTGGAGATTGGATTGTCATACTATTTATAAGTATATTCTATCGCCGAGTAGACGCCGAGAA
The DNA here is from genome assembly GCF_030686945.1 of Centruroides vittatus. Lineage (NCBI taxonomy): Eukaryota > Metazoa > Arthropoda > Arachnida > Scorpiones > Buthidae > Centruroides > Centruroides vittatus. Next base: position 47,094 of record NW_027122590.1, on the reverse strand, counting down.
ATATACATATAAATTTTAAATATGATCGAAATAATATATTGCGCCAGAACATGTAAAGTCTTCTTTTTTCATAGAATGTCCGCCTCGGAAGCATCGCTCTTTGTTTAATTGCCTCTGTGTTGTGTTACCTTAACCCGACAAAGTAAACTAGTATATAGCACCCTATATAATCATTCATACATATTTACCTATATATAAACACATGGTGCGCTCACCAGAGATTGAAAAACTCCGATAAGTGTTATCGTTGTCTAGAAAAGTTTATAAAACCTTAATATAACTTTTTAAAAATGGCATTTATTTTAAAAATAATATTAATCCTAAACATTCGAAAACGAACTTTGATAACGTCACGCGACGATTAATGAACTTCGGATTTATTTTAATTGCAAATGACATAAAACAGATATCCAATTAAAAATTTTAATTAAAAGTATTCATAAATTTTAACTCATTACTGATCCGTAACAGGTAATTACTTCAGTTTGTTTATTTATATATTCTAGTTTTCATTTTTGACTTCACTTTCTGAGCGAAGTTAGAAACTTTCAGGTTTTTGAATAAGTGTTTGTTTGTTATTCATTATTTAAAGATTAGAGCTATTCGTAAGTATAAAGATTATTTTGTATGAATATTTACTTTATGCTGTTTTACAAAATATTTTGGTTTGCTGAAAACAGAACACGTGGTAATCTGTCAGTGCGGGTGACTTTTTATGAAAAACTAGCCTATATTTAATTGTTAGACACGTGAAAAATAACCCAAATAACTCTACGAGACAAACTCTTCACTTAGACATGGACTCCCGATTAGCATTCACTGATAATTTCTCCGTTCTCTCTGTTGAGTTCCATGTAACAGATTTAAGCATGGAGACCAATTAGTTAAAAATAGTACTATTTATCCAATCTACTTGTTAGTTTCTTTCATTCAGGAGGCCACTCTTCAATCACTTATTTTAAAATATGCAGATAGTAAATCAGAAACGTATATTTTTAATTAACAAATATATGTTAGTTTTGCGCGAAGTGATATGTTCGTGAAAAAAACAAAACAACGATCTATTTCATATCAATTTCCCAGGTAATTGATAGTCTACAGACCTAATTCATTTCATCCCAATTATTACTTTTCCGGATGTTATATATAACACAGGAAAAGTACGGCGGTCGGTCAAAAAATCACCTTGAAGTTTTTACATTTTCGGACTTAGGACAACTTGAAATATCAAAGAAATACAAAAATGGAGAAGGGGTAATTTCTGTATGTATAAATGTTACTGTTTGTGGCACAAATTTGTTATTAAGCTTCAAAAACAGTCAACAACTGTTTTTGAAGCCTCATAAAAACTTTGATTTTTGTTAAAAATATCTGAACTTTTTCACCGCAGTTTGTTTATTAGAAAGATGTCATTAAATTATCGAAAGTAAAAGTCGATTTTGGGGAGATAAAAAGAGTCGAGTTTTTCTCTAGTAGAATCGAAGTTAATGACGAATTTACTGCTTATTACCATGTACAATTTTTTACTCTCAAAATGAAGATTTTTACCATTTTAGGATAGTTAAAAATATAGAAAATTTTAAATAAAATATGGTATCAGATGGTGCCACCAAATTTTTAAATGTTGTTGGGAAAGTTGAACAATTCGTTGCTGGATTTTCTAATAAGAGCTTATTACTTGTACTGTACTTTTAGAAGATCAAAATTGGATCAGACTATATTTTTCGGCCAAAAAACTGAAAAAAATTACTTCTTACACAATTCATATTTTGCGCAGATTACGTAAATATTGAATATTTATGGCACATTTAAGTGTTTTTTTTTTGCAGATATTGCACGAGAAATTTGCACTTTGCCCACAAAATCTCGATTAGACTGTAGCGATTAAAAGTCGGAGACAAATATTAGAGTCTTGGCACATTTTAATTCACGATTACATTTCTGAAAGTAAGTGAAAGAGAAACTAAGAATAAGATAAATTTGAAGCGTTATACTTTAAAACTTTTTTATATGTAGACTATATAACATAAACTATAACATATGAAATGTACAAAGTCGAAAATACAGTTTAAGTACTGTACAAAATTAATAAATGACCCAATATATCTTTTATTGTGTGAAATAGTAGTTACTGCTCTTTACATTTAATAAGATTGATTCATTTCAATATAAATTAAAATTGTTTATAATCATATGTTTTTCAAAACCGATCACACATTTCAATGATACGTTAGAAGTTTTTTAGTCTGGCCAGTATGAAAGCAGTAATGGCGAATTATCAAAGTTGTCAGATTGTCGAACCTTATTCTCTTTTCTTAACATTGGATTTTGTAGTCACGTCATTGGAAGACATCTTAATAGATGTAGACAACTTCTGCGAAAGATTTTGTGTTTTTCTTCTACTCACTCTTGGTTTTCATTTCTTATTTTTGAACCTATTTGTCACACAACTAATAGACATTCATATATGCGAATGCTGTCCGTGATGCAGGATACATAAACGATGGCACATGCCTTTAAATAACTGATAAATAAAAATATTATGTAATAATTCGGATCTACTGAATGGAACTAACTCGCTGAAATAAGACGATAAAACATCTAATAATGAATTATGGTCTAGTTCCTACTCGGAGAACTTTTCATAAAAACAGATCCCTGTTCTGGCTTTAGAGTCAAGAAAATCCGAAAAACACCACTTGCCTAAATGTTTACGTGGTGCCATACTACGGCAGGTACAAAAATCAGTGGTTTTCTAATGAGTGTAAGAATAAGTAGAATTATACCAAGATTTTTAAAAATATAAGGAAATTATTTGCACAAATTTCTTATATTTTGAAGGAATATCAGATTAACCAGTCTTGATGAATAGAACAACTATCAAGTGGAGAATTAAGCAATGCCATATAGATGAAGTCTTCCAAGACGAGAGGCCGAGGTATAAAAATTTCTGTATAAATTTGATTATATCATACACGGGTAGAGGTCCGAATTCCTGAGAAATGCCTATCGGTTTAACTAATTATTTCATCGGTGAGTGTATAAGATGGTTAACACTACAGTAAATAGTGATTCTTAATATCTCAAAGAGCCATAAACCGATTGAGATGACATTTAAATTGTTTAGTACCCGTAATGTGTGTTGTGTACGACTTCAATTTCGAATAAATTCGTTCGATCGTTTCGAACTTACTTAATAGGCATTTTGTTCTCTAGATTTTAAGTTTTCTTGTAATCTGTTAGTTGAGCAAAAGCTTCTAGGCTATATCGCACCCTAATACAGTGTCAGGTAAATGTCATAAAACAGTAGTTGTATACATTAATAAATGATGAATGTTTTAACGCAGTGAATAATGCTTTCAGGTAAGTCTTTTAAGGATACGTTTTATGGTTACAGATAAGGAGAAAACTCGGAAAACTCCACGTTGCCATTTTATCCTGGAGGGCACGAACCTACGACTGAACTCCACTGTTTAGAAAATAAAACTACCACTCCACTTTTTAAAATAATACTTTAACAATAAGACAATTTTTTTTAATTATCAAATTATAAAATTAATTTGCGATAATAATATTTGTGATTTGTTCTAACATTCAAGTAAATTAAAACAAAACAATTTGTAAGATTTGCCGACGAAAACGGGGTATGCAATCAATCTTGCGTCAGGATGAGTCCCAGGGAAACCGCGGATGTGAGTTGTGGCAAAGGAGGTAAATAAAAAGCAAGTGTTTTACAAAAGAAAAAAAAACGTTTATTTGGTTAAATTCATGCTTACATCGATATTACACAATGCCCAAATCTCGGAGTTCTTTCGAAAGTGTGAGAGTTCTATTCATCGGTCGTAGCCCCGGGCGGAGGAAAAGGATTCGTTGGATGATCGGGGAAGAAGCGGCATCGTCCTATGTTGTCGATGGCCGGCCGATGGCAACACAACACAATAGATAAAGCACAACTGTCTCCAGGTATAAACCGAGATCATCTCGCATCACGAGAAAGGTCCGATTCGAGGTGTCTATCTGATACCTCTTTGTCGAGTCTGCTCGGAGAATAACACCTACACTCATAATTCAAGCCGTTGTTTGTAATTTCTTTGGCGTCTAAAAATTTTAACAATCGTTTTTATCTATCAAAAACTTGCCCTTTTTTGAGAAGGTTTATCCCGGTCAAAAATTTATAGATACTCCAGTCAATGTTCTACCTGTTTATGAGCGCACGTGCTAGAGTTTACTTTCCGGTTTGACATCGACAGATTGTTTAACACGTGTTGGAGCAGTTCCGAGTCTCGTTGTTTACATTTTTGTGTCGAGTTGTTTAGATCAAAGGGTTTTTTCTCTCTCGTTACATAATTTATTTCTATAATTTTTTAGCCCAAGAATTTCGCTACTTCATCACATTCGAACTTGTCTGGGAACTCACAGATTTGAAATAATATTTTAACAATAAAAGAAAGTAAAATAGGGAAAAAGTTTAACATAATAATTACTTAAATTATATTTGTTACTTATTTATTAAATATTTATACAATATATTGATTTTGAAAATATCTGTTCTTTGTTTAATTAAGAAAGAATATAGTTTGTGAGATAGAATATCGCAAAAAAACATTTTTTTTTAAATATTCGTAATAATAACAATTTTTCTAACATCATCCAATATTAGACACACAAGAAGTTCGATGTCTAAAAAAATTTCTATCTGTCCATTTTTAAATGAAAACAATTCGTTATACGTTGTGTAATAATTTAATAAGCGTTGTAAAAATCTATGTTCAATTCGCCCAGTTATATCTGATGTTTTTCATTTATAAAATTTAGTCCATAAATTTTATTTTTAATAGTAAAAGTCACTTTTCATTTGTCTTTCGCTAATAATTGATACTTTTTAACAGAATCTATATAAATGTCCATTACAACTTCTATAGAACGGTGTAATGTTTTCATGGCCAACAGTCGGTAACTTGAGATGCTTCAAAATCTATTAGCATCGCATTCTGTAATTTTATGTAAATAAAAATTAGAATTAGTATTATTTTATATTTAATAAGAAAAGAACGAAAAGATTTCATACATAAATATTTTTTACTGACCGTATGGAATGTTCATTGATATACCAGATGTTGTCTTGTCTTCCTATTTTTGATATATTATCACGATTACAGTGATACCTCGGTTTTCGTCGATAATTCTTCCGAAAACAATCGACGAGATCCGAAACCGACGAGAACCGAGGCAATTATTTTAATACGAATCAATGTAAATCCAATTAATTCGTTCTAGACAGTCCAAATATATATACCAAAAACACATTTTATAGAAAATTAATATAGCGTTAAATACTAAAAGCAACAAGAAATTATTATAAAAAACTAATTTAAACGAAAGCAATAGAATTGTTTGGCTAGACGCGCAAGGTAATGTCTTGTCTCGTAGAAGCTAGTTCGACATGAGCTTCTAGCCTATATCGCCCCGTGGTAAGGTGTGACGTAATTGTCATGTAATAGTAGTTGTATGCGTTTATGATGGTCGTATCGCGGGGAATAATGCCTTCCGGGAGGTCTGTTTAAGGGTAACTGGCCCTTATTCATGCGTTACAGACATGAAGAAAACCCGAAAAACTTCACGTGACCAGCCCCTCCTAGCGAAGCGCGAACCCAACGTTAGCTAATGGTAGGCCGTCGCGTCGTAATGCTTACAGAACGAGAAATAACACCACACTGAGCTGGAAAACGCGTGGATTGCCCTTGGTTTTCGCAAAATTAGTAGCGAGATCACTTGGGCACGCCGAGGAAATCCGAGGCAATCGACGAAAACCGAAACAAATTTTTTGCGAAAAAAATCGACGATAACCGAAGTCAACGAAAACCGAGGTATTACTGTATATTCAATTATTTTATCCATTTTATCAAATTGTTAATGTGAAATCTATAAAAATATAATTTTTAAAATTTATATTGTAATTGAATTGTAATGAAACTTATGTATTTAAAATTAAAATCAATTTAGTTACTAAAATGAAATGATAGTAAAAGATATATTAAAAAAATAACACTCAAATTGTACTGTAGCAATAATAATAATAATAATAATAAGCGAGTTCTACAAGTATCTAGGATTCAACAGGCCAAACTAACAGAACATGCACAAATAAAGCAAAGATTAATTAAAGAATACCAAAGTAGGTTAAATGCTATTCTCAGAACACAGTTTAAATGCAGAACACACAGTTAAAGCAATTAACACACATATGTCATTCAGTACTCACATATTCTTTTGGAGTTATACATTGGACTCACACAGATCTTGAGCAACTCCAAAGGAAAACAAGAACAACACTTACTAAGCATAAACATCATCATCCTAAATTTGCCACAGAAAGATTAACCCTTCCACGTAAAGATGGCAGACGTGGCCTGATTGACATAGTTAACCTTCACTACAAAACAAATACAGTCACTGCGAGAGTTTTTCTACAAAAAACAAGAAACATCACAATTACATAAAGCAGTAACTCTAGCAGACTCAAATAACACACCATTAAACTTACACTCACATCATATGGACACAACGCAACATATAAAAAGCACAGACACCATTAAGCAATCGTGGGCTCGAAAGGCACTCCATGGCAGGCATCCTTATGATCTGGCCCATGATTTTGTTGACAAAACTGCGTCAAACAGCTGGTTAGCACGGGGATGCCTCTTTGGGGAGACGGAAGGATTCATGATCGCCATACAGGATCAGGTCATAAATACTAAAAACTACAGAAAACACATACTCAAAGATGCAACACTCACAAATGACACATGCAGAAAATGTCATGTCATGTCAGAAACTATACAACACATCACTTCTGGTTGCAAGCTCTTGGCACAGACAGATTATCTACACAGACATAATCAAGTAGCAAATATAATACACCAAGAGCTTGTAAAGAAACACAAATTAGTAGACATCCACAAACCATACTACAAATACATTCCACAGACAGTATTGGAAAACAACACGCACAAAATGTACTACGACAAAGCCATAATCACAGATAAAACAATTTACCACAACAGACCAGACATCACACTCATTGACAAACACAATAAAATCACATACATTATAGACATATCCATTCCAAACACTCACAATATACAAAACGCATGCACTGAAAAAATTAGCAAGTACACAGAACTCGCCCAGGAAATAAGGCATCTGTGGAGGATGGATAGGGTGCTTATTGTACTTGTAGTTCTCTCCTCTACAGGTGTCATACCACACACACTACACAAAAGCCTGGGCACATTAGAATTGAATAGAAACACAAACATCAAACTACAGAAGGCCACTATATTGAATACATGTCATATTGTGAGAAAATTCCTGAATACAGACACACACACTGATACACTTCTTTAATTTCTGTTTTGGTTACTATGCCTTGACTTTGGTCCGGCATAGTACACAGCCACCGGTGTTAACCGAGTATCTCTCACTTAACCCAACATAATAATAATAATAATATTTAAAAAAATGGATTTCCTTGAAACCCACTCATTAAAACAACCAACTAATTAAAATTTAAATTACCATACAATTTAGTATAAACCATAATTCTTTTATTTGAAATAATAATTATTTTACTGATAAACTAAAATTAAAGATATTAAATTTATATAATGAAACACTGATAATACACCTTATTTTATAAAATCATTTCATCTCAATTTAAATTATTATATATCAACAAACTGTAAAAATAAATTTTACAATAACGTAATTTATTTATAAAAAAACTTATTTAATTAAGTTAGCTAAAAACATAATAAAATTGTAACACGATCTATATTAGTTATATACTATACTTCGTACAATTAGATTAGTTTTGAATATATTTTAGAAATTTATATATAATATTATTACATTTATTTACGAGGTATTTAATATTAACTTATTATCAATAATATTATCATATAAATTAATTTCTATACATTTAAATTAATATTACTGAGTATTTATCTATATATATATAATCGAGACGAGTTGATAATTATAATAAACAGTACAAAGCCCAAACGGTTATGAGTTGAAAGTTGAAATATGGTACACAGTTAGGGTATGTCACGAGAATGCACACTAAGAAAAAATTTTTCGAAATTTATCTCTACGGAGGGGGCGGGATTAAAGCTTCTATATACATTATCGAGACGTGTCCAAACAGTTAGGAGTAAAAAGTTGAAATTTAGTACACAAGGTACCAAATTCAAGCAATTGTGTTACACCAATGTGTTAAGTAACAATGATAGTGTTAAGTAACAATGGGGAACAAGAGAAAGCGACGTGCAAGATTTACGGGCGCTGGAGAAAAAAAGGAAGAAAGAAAAAGAGTAATATGTTATAACATATTCGATTTTCAAATTTAAACAGATTAGTTCGGTTTTTCTTGATTCTTCATTTTTAGAACATTCGATGAATATCGAACGATATAATCAGAAGACGTCGTAAAAATCGAACAATATTAGAACATTCGATTTTCAAATTCGACCTTTGTTTAGAAATACTTAGTTCGTTGATTAAATTACTCTTTTTCTTTTGTGACTATGACGTAATAATTTTAATCTTCGCTATCGTTACTTTTGCCCGAGCAACGCCGGGCCTACCTGCTAGTTTAAATATAATTTTAAAATGTTTAAAGAATATTAAACTCCAAGAAAAGTAACCTCTGATTATATTTCCTTAATATTTTGTTTTTCATAAGATATATATAAACCGTGCAAATAGTTGTCTTATCTTGCGAAATTTTTTGTCTAACTCTTAATTTTTTTAAAAAGATAAACTCATTATAAAAATCACTTTTTACGGAACTATTTAGAATGTTTTGCTAAGAATTTAAGCTTCTTGAACAGTGTTTTAAACAGAGATTTTCATCGTAAATGCCTCGAAATCGATAATTCTCTTCATATTAGAAAATTAAGTTGTTCTGATTTGCAATAATAATAATTATGAAAACACGGCAATTTAAAATAATATAACATTAAGGTTTTGTTGATTGTTGAAACTTGTTGATTGTAACAAACAATTACATCTCTATTTATACTTCATTTAAAAGGATATCGACCGGTTTTTACTACAATAATTATAGAATGAACCTGATATAATTTATAAAACAAAATTTAAAAAATTGTTCGTGGTATAACATGGTTCATCAAAGTTTCATATTTTATAAACTCATCAATATAGTTTAAAATTCTACCACCTTCATAAATTGATGTTGAGCTGTGAATTTTTAAAAGATTTACCTTTATCCAGTGGCGTAGCGTGAGTGTCAGCTGCCCGGGGTGGAGAAAAATTTTGCCGCCCCCTGATTTAAGTATTTTTAGAAGATATTATTATTTATTGTGAAATGTTGCCGTCTCCTATAAGTGTCGCTCGGGGCGGGCCGCCCCTGCCGCCCCACTACGCTATGCAACTGTTTTTATCTATAGTTATGTCTAAGCCAAACTTTTGGTTTAAAGTTAATTTTGCTTTTTCAACTCGTGAGTTTCTGTATTTCTAGGTTTGGCCTTTTTTCAACCGAAAATTGTAAACGAAGATAATGCCTATATCAAAAACTATAATACCCCGTATTTATTTTTAAAAAATAATCTTAATGCCTGTCATTCGAAAATTTTCGAGAGTTGAAATCTAATTTATATTAAAATATCTCCATTAAATATAGACATATACAAAAAAAACGATATTTATTATCAATTATTTTAATACTACAGGAGAATTTTATGGTACGAATATCTATTTTGTATGTCCACCTGTTAAATTTTAAAAAATAATAGACTCATTATATAAATGAATTTTGGTGAAGATTTCGATTTAGTTTGTTTGAAATATAATATATTTTTGCAAGTAAGTGAAGTAATAAATTTAAGTAAATTATTCGTATTTCAGGAATAAATTATATAGCACCTCGTAAACTCTATTACTTCGCGCCCACTCCCTAAAATTTTGTTATTGTTTTTATTTGTTGTCTTCCACTACCAAAGCTGTTGTAACAGTATTGGCGAATGTTGTGAAGGATAACAAATCAGAAAGAACTGCGGTTATTTAGTATTCTTTCAACTTCAAAACAGATATATTCCACAAACAATTTTAAAAATTAATAATGTTAAGTATTTAATCTATTTAATATATATATATATATAATATATATAATATATATATATGTATCTCCCACGGGGCGGCCGGCCCGAGGGAGAAACAAATATATATATTATATATATTATATATATATATATATTAAATAGATTAAATACTTAATCATTATTATATTTTTAAAAATGTGTTTGGCTAACGGTACACGAGACCTATATTCTATAAGTTTTTGAAGTGAGAAGATACTAAATAACCGCCAAGTTCATTCTGATTTTGGTTACTCCTTCCACAACATTCGCCAATACTGTTACAACAGCTTTGGTAGTGGAAGACAACAAATAAAAACAATAACAAAATTTTAGGGAGTGGGCGCGAAGTAATAGAGTTTACGAGGTGCTATATAATTTATTCCTGAAATACGAATAATTTACTTAAATTTATTACTTCACTTACTTGCAAAAATATATTATATTTCAAACAAACTAAATCGAAATCTTCACCAAAATTCATTTATATAATGAGTCTATTATTTTTTAAAATTTAACAGGTGGACATACAAAATAGATATTCGTACCATAAAATTCTCCTGTAGTATTAAAATAATTGATAATAAATATCGTTTTTTTTGTATATGTCTATATTTAATGGAGATATTTTAATATAAATTAGATTTCAACTCTCGAAAATTTTCGAATGACAGGCATTAAGATTATTTTTTAAAAATAAATACGGGGTATTATAGTTTTTGATATAGGCATTATCTTCGTTTACAATTTTCGGTTGAAAAAAGGCCAAACCTAGAAATACAGAAACTCACGAGTTGAAAAAGCAAAATTAACTTTAAACCAAAAGTTTGGCTTAGACATAACTATAGATAAAAACAGTTGCATAGCGTAGTGGGGCGGCAGGGGCGGCCCGCCCCGAGCGACACTTATAGGAGACGGCAACATTTCACAATAAATAATAATATCTTCTAAAAATACTTAAATCAGGGGGCGGCAAAATTTTTCTCCACCCCGGGCAGCTGACACTCACGCTACGCCACTGGATAAAGGTAAATCTTTTAAAAATTCACAGCTCAACATCAATTTATGAAGGTGGTAGAATTTTAAACTATATTGATGAGTTTATAAAATATGAAACTTTGATGAACCATGTTATACCACGAACAATTTTTTAAATTTTGTTTTATAAATTATATCAGGTTCATTCTATAATTATTGTAGTAAAAACCGGTCGATATCCTTTTAAATGAAGTATAAATAGAGATGTAATTGTTTGTTACAATCAACAAGTTTCAACAATCAACAAAACCTTAATGTTATATTATTTTAAATTGCCGTGTTTTCATAATTATTATTATTGCAAATCAGAACAACTTAATTTTCTAATATGAAGAGAATTATCGATTTCGAGGCATTTACGATGAAAATCTCTGTTTAAAACACTGTTCAAGAAGCTTAAATTCTTAGCAAAACATTCTAAATAGTTCCGTAAAAAGTGATTTTTATAATGAGTTTATCTTTTTAAAAAAATTAAGAGTTAGACAAAAAATTTCGCAAGATAAGACAACTATTTGCACGGTTTATATATATCTTATGAAAAACAAAATATTAAGGAAATATAATCAGAGGTTACTTTTCTTGGAGTTTAATATTCTTTAAACATTTTAAAATTATATTTAAACTAGCAGGTAGGCCCGGCGTTGCTCGGGCAAAAGTAACGATAGCGAAGATTAAAATTATTACGTCATAGTCACAAAAGAAAAAGAGTAATTTAATCAACGAACTAAGTATTTCTAAACAAAGGTCGAATTTGAAAATCGAATGTTCTAATATTGTTCGATTTTTACGACGTCTTCTGATTATATCGTTCGATATTCATCGAATGTTCTAAAAATGAAGAATCAAGAAAAACCGAACTAATCTGTTTAAATTTGAAAATCGAATATGTTATAACATATTACTCTTTTTCTTTCTTCCTTTTTTTCTCCAGCGCCCGTAAATCTTGCACGTCGCTTTCTCTTGTTCCCCATTGTTACTTAACACTATCATTGTTACTTAACACATTGGTGTAACACAATTGCTTGAATTTGGTACCTTGTGTACTAAATTTCAACTTTTTACTCCTAACTGTTTGGACACGTCTCGATAATGTATATAGAAGCTTTAATCCCGCCCCCTCCGTAGAGATAAATTTCGAAAAATTTTTTCTTAGTGTGCATTCTCGTGACATACCCTAACTGTGTACCATATTTCAACTTTCAACTCATAACCGTTTGGGCTTTGTACTGTTTATTATAATTATCAACTCGTCTCGATTATATATATATAGATAAATACTCAGTAATATTAATTTAAATGTATAGAAATTAATTTATATGATAATATTATTGATAATAAGTTAATATTAAATACCTCGTAAATAAATGTAATAATATTATATATAAAGTTTCTAAAATATATTCAAAACTAATCTAATTGTACGAAGTATAGTATATAACTAATATAGATCGTGTTACAATTTTATTATGTTTTTAGCTAACTTAATTAAATAAGTTTTTTTATAAATAAATTACGTTATTGTAAAATTTATTTTTACAGTTTGTTGATATATAATAATTTAAATTGAGATGAAATGATTTTATAAAATAAGGTGTATTATCAGTGTTTCATTATATAAATTTAATATCTTTAATTTTAGTTTATCAGTAAAATAATTATTATTTCAAATAAAAGAATTATGGTTTATACTAAATTGTATGGTAATTTAAATTTTAATTAGTTGGTTGTTTTAATGAGTGGGTTTCAAGGAAATCCATTTTTTTAAATATTATTATTATTATTATGTTGGGTTAAGTGAGAGATACTCGGTTAACACCGGTGGCTGTGTACTATGCCGGACCAAAGTCAAGGCATAGTAACCAAAACAGAAATTAAAGAAGTGTATCAGTGTGTGTGTCTGTATTCAGGAATTTTCTCACAATATGACATGTATTCAATATAGTGGCCTTCTGTAGTTTGATGTATGTGTTTCTATTCAATTCTAATGTGCCCAGGCTTTTGTGTAGTGTGTGTGGTATGACACCTGTAGAGGAGAGAACAACAGGTACAATAAGCAACCCTATCCATCCTCCACAGATGCCTTATTTCCTGGGCGAGTTCTGTGTACTTGCTAATTTTTTCAGTGCATGCGTTTTGTATATTGTGAGTGTTTGGAATGGATATGTCTATAATGTATGTGATTTTATTGTGTTTGTCAATGAGTGTGATGTCTGGTCTGTTGTGGTAAATTGTTTTATCTGTGATTATGGCTTTGTCGTAGTACATTTTGTGCGTGTTGTTTTCCAATACTGTCTGTGGAATGTATTTGTAGTATGGTTTGTGGATGTCTACTAATTTGTGTTTCTTTACAAGCTCTTGGTGTATTATATTTGCTACTTGATTATGTCTGTGTAGATAATCTGTCTGTGCCAAGAGCTTGCAACCAGAAGTGATGTGTTGTATAGTTTCTGACATGACATGACATTTTCTGCATGTGTCATTTGTGAGTGTTGTATCTTTGAGTATGTGTTTTCTGTAGTTTTTAGTATTTATGACCTGATCCTGTATGGCGATCATGAATCCTTCCGTCTCCCCAAAGAGGCATCCCCGTGCTAACCAGCTGTTTGACGCAGTTTTGTCAACAAAATCATGGGCCAGATCATAAGGATGCCTGCCATGGAGTGCCTTTCGAGCCCACGATTGCTTAATGGTGTCTGTGCTTTTTATATGTTGCGTTGTGTCCATATGATGTGAGTGTAAGTTTAATGGTGTGTTATTTGAGTCTGCTAGAGTTACTGCTTTATGTAATTGTGATGTTTCTTGTTTTTTGTAGAAAAAACTCTCGCAGTGACTGTATTTGTTTGTAGTGAAGGTTAACTATGTCAATTAGGCCACGTTTGCCATCTTTACGTGGAAGGGTTAATCTTTCTGTGGCAAATTTAGGATGATGATGTTTATGCTTAGTAAGTGTTGTTCTTGTTTTCCTTTGGAGTTGCTCAAGATCTGTGTGAGTCCAATGTATAACTCCAAAAGAATATGTGAGTACTGGAATGACATATGTGTTAATTGCTTTAACTGTGTGTTCTGCATTTAACTGTGTTCTGAGAATAGCATTTAACCTACTTTGGTATTCTTTAATTAATCTTTGCTTTATTTGTGCATGTTCTGTTAGTTTGGCCTGTTTGAATCCTAGATACTTGTAGAACTCGCTTATTATTATTATTATTATTATTGCTACAGTACAATTTGAGTGTTATTTTTTTAATATATCTTTTACTATCATTTCATTTTAGTAACTAAATTGATTTTAATTTTAAATACATAAGTTTCATTACAATTCAATTACAATATAAATTTTAAAAATTATATTTTTATAGATTTCACATTAACAATTTGATAAAATGGATAAAATAATTGAATATACAGTAATACCTCGGTTTTCGTTGACTTCGGTTATCGTCGATTTTTTTCGCAAAAAATTTGTTTCGGTTTTCGTCGATTGCCTCGGATTTCCTCGGCGTGCCCAAGTGATCTCGCTACTAATTTTGCGAAAACCAAGGGCAATCCACGCGTTTTCCAGCTCAGTGTGGTGTTATTTCTCGTTCTGTAAGCATTACGACGCGACGGCCTACCATTAGCTAACGTTGGGTTCGCGCTTCGCTAGGAGGGGCTGGTCACGTGAAGTTTTTCGGGTTTTCTTCATGTCTGTAACGCATGAATAAGGGCCAGTTACCCTTAAACAGACCTCCCGGAAGGCATTATTCCCCGCGATACGACCATCATAAACGCATACAACTACTATTACATGACAATTACGTCACACCTTACCACGGGGCGATATAGGCTAGAAGCTCATGTCGAACTAGCTTCTACGAGACAAGACATTACCTTGCGCGTCTAGCCAAACAATTCTATTGCTTTCGTTTAAATTAGTTTTTTATAATAATTTCTTGTTGCTTTTAGTATTTAACGCTATATTAATTTTCTATAAAATGTGTTTTTGGTATATATATTTGGACTGTCTAGAACGAATTAATTGGATTTACATTGATTCGTATTAAAATAATTGCCTCGGTTCTCGTCGGTTTCGGATCTCGTCGATTGTTTTCGGAAGAATTATCGACGAAAACCGAGGTATCACTGTAATCGTGATAATATATCAAAAATAGGAAGACAAGACAACATCTGGTATATCAATGAACATTCCATACGGTCAGTAAAAAATATTTATGTATGAAATCTTTTCGTTCTTTTCTTATTAAATATAAAATAATACTAATTCTAATTTTTATTTACATAAAATTACAGAATGCGATGCTAATAGATTTTGAAGCATCTCAAGTTACCGACTGTTGGCCATGAAAACATTACACCGTTCTATAGAAGTTGTAATGGACATTTATATAGATTCTGTTAAAAAGTATCAATTATTAGCGAAAGACAAATGAAAAGTGACTTTTACTATTAAAAATAAAATTTATGGACTAAATTTTATAAATGAAAAACATCAGATATAACTGGGCGAATTGAACATAGATTTTTACAACGCTTATTAAATTATTACACAACGTATAACGAATTGTTTTCATTTAAAAATGGACAGATAGAAATTTTTTTAGACATCGAACTTCTTGTGTGTCTAATATTGGATGATGTTAGAAAAATTGTTATTATTACGAATATTTAAAAAAAAATGTTTTTTTGCGATATTCTATCTCACAAACTATATTCTTTCTTAATTAAACAAAGAACAGATATTTTCAAAATCAATATATTGTATAAATATTTAATAAATAAGTAACAAATATAATTTAAGTAATTATTATGTTAAACTTTTTCCCTATTTTACTTTCTTTTATTGTTAAAATATTATTTCAAATCTGTGAGTTCCCAGACAAGTTCGAATGTGATGAAGTAGCGAAATTCTTGGGCTAAAAAATTATAGAAATAAATTATGTAACGAGAGAGAAAAAACCCTTTGATCTAAACAACTCGACACAAAAATGTAAACAACGAGACTCGGAACTGCTCCAACACGTGTTAAACAATCTGTCGATGTCAAACCGGAAAGTAAACTCTAGCACGTGCGCTCATAAACAGGTAGAACATTGACTGGAGTATCTATAAATTTTTGACCGGGATAAACCTTCTCAAAAAAGGGCAAGTTTTTGATAGATAAAAACGATTGTTAAAATTTTTAGACGCCAAAGAAATTACAAACAACGGCTTGAATTATGAGTGTAGGTGTTATTCTCCGAGCAGACTCGACAAAGAGGTATCAGATAGACACCTCGAATCGGACCTTTCTCGTGATGCGAGATGATCTCGGTTTATACCTGGAGACAGTTGTGCTTTATCTATTGTGTTGTGTTGCCATCGGCCGGCCATCGACAACATAGGACGATGCCGCTTCTTCCCCGATCATCCAACGAATCCTTTTCCTCCGCCCGGGGCTACGACCGATGAATAGAACTCTCACACTTTCGAAAGAACTCCGAGATTTGGGCATTGTGTAATATCGATGTAAGCATGAATTTAACCAAATAAACGTTTTTTTTTCTTTTGTAAAACACTTGCTTTTTATTTACCTCCTTTGCCACAACTCACATCCGCGGTTTCCCTGGGACTCATCCTGACGCAAGATTGATTGCATACCCCGTTTTCGTCGGCAAATCTTACAAATTGTTTTGTTTTAATTTACTTGAATGTTAGAACAAATCACAAATATTATTATCGCAAATTAATTTTATAATTTGATAATTAAAAAAAATTGTCTTATTGTTAAAGTATTATTTTAAAAAGTGGAGTGGTAGTTTTATTTTCTAAACAGTGGAGTTCAGTCGTAGGTTCGTGCCCTCCAGGATAAAATGGCAACGTGGAGTTTTCCGAGTTTTCTCCTTATCTGTAACCATAAAACGTATCCTTAAAAGACTTACCTGAAAGCATTATTCACTGCGTTAAAACATTCATCATTTATTAATGTATACAACTACTGTTTTATGACATTTACCTGACACTGTATTAGGGTGCGATATAGCCTAGAAGCTTTTGCTCAACTAACAGATTACAAGAAAACTTAAAATCTAGAGAACAAAATGCCTATTAAGTAAGTTCGAAACGATCGAACGAATTTATTCGAAATTGAAGTCGTACACAACACACATTACGGGTACTAAACAATTTAAATGTCATCTCAATCGGTTTATGGCTCTTTGAGATATTAAGAATCACTATTTACTGTAGTGTTAACCATCTTATACACTCACCGATGAAATAATTAGTTAAACCGATAGGCATTTCTCAGGAATTCGGACCTCTACCCGTGTATGATATAATCAAATTTATACAGAAATTTTTATACCTCGGCCTCTCGTCTTGGAAGACTTCATCTATATGGCATTGCTTAATTCTCCACTTGATAGTTGTTCTATTCATCAAGACTGGTTAATCTGATATTCCTTCAAAATATAAGAAATTTGTGCAAATAATTTCCTTATATTTTTAAAAATCTTGGTATAATTCTACTTATTCTTACACTCATTAGAAAACCACTGATTTTTGTACCTGCCGTAGTATGGCACCACGTAAACATTTAGGCAAGTGGTGTTTTTCGGATTTTCTTGACTCTAAAGCCAGAACAGGGATCTGTTTTTATGAAAAGTTCTCCGAGTAGGAACTAGACCATAATTCATTATTAGATGTTTTATCGTCTTATTTCAGCGAGTTAGTTCCATTCAGTAGATCCGAATTATTACATAATATTTTTATTTATCAGTTATTTAAAGGCATGTGCCATCGTTTATGTATCCTGCATCACGGACAGCATTCGCATATATGAATGTCTATTAGTTGTGTGACAAATAGGTTCAAAAATAAGAAATGAAAACCAAGAGTGAGTAGAAGAAAAACACAAAATCTTTCGCAGAAGTTGTCTACATCTATTAAGATGTCTTCCAATGACGTGACTACAAAATCCAATGTTAAGAAAAGAGAATAAGGTTCGACAATCTGACAACTTTGATAATTCGCCATTACTGCTTTCATACTGGCCAGACTAAAAAACTTCTAACGTATCATTGAAATGTGTGATCGGTTTTGAAAAACATATGATTATAAACAATTTTAATTTATATTGAAATGAATCAATCTTATTAAATGTAAAGAGCAGTAACTACTATTTCACACAATAAAAGATATATTGGGTCATTTATTAATTTTGTACAGTACTTAAACTGTATTTTCGACTTTGTACATTTCATATGTTATAGTTTATGTTATATAGTCTACATATAAAAAAGTTTTAAAGTATAACGCTTCAAATTTATCTTATTCTTAGTTTCTCTTTCACTTACTTTCAGAAATGTAATCGTGAATTAAAATGTGCCAAGACTCTAATATTTGTCTCCGACTTTTAATCGCTACAGTCTAATCGAGATTTTGTGGGCAAAGTGCAAATTTCTCGTGCAATATCTGCAAAAAAAAAACACTTAAATGTGCCATAAATATTCAATATTTACGTAATCTGCGCAAAATATGAATTGTGTAAGAAGTAATTTTTTTCAGTTTTTTGGCCGAAAAATATAGTCTGATCCAATTTTGATCTTCTAAAAGTACAGTACAAGTAATAAGCTCTTATTAGAAAATCCAGCAACGAATTGTTCAACTTTCCCAACAACATTTAAAAATTTGGTGGCACCATCTGATACCATATTTTATTTAAAATTTTCTATATTTTTAACTATCCTAAAATGGTAAAAATCTTCATTTTGAGAGTAAAAAATTGTACATGGTAATAAGCAGTAAATTCGTCATTAACTTCGATTCTACTAGAGAAAAACTCGACTCTTTTTATCTCCCCAAAATCGACTTTTACTTTCGATAATTTAATGACATCTTTCTAATAAACAAACTGCGGTGAAAAAGTTCAGATATTTTTAACAAAAATCAAAGTTTTTATGAGGCTTCAAAAACAGTTGTTGACTGTTTTTGAAGCTTAATAACAAATTTGTGCCACAAACAGTAACATTTATACATACAGAAATTACCCCTTCTCCATTTTTGTATTTCTTTGATATTTCAAGTTGTCCTAAGTCCGAAAATGTAAAAACTTCAAGGTGATTTTTTGACCGACCGCCGTACTTTTCCTGTGTTATATATAACATCCGGAAAAGTAATAATTGGGATGAAATGAATTAGGTCTGTAGACTATCAATTACCTGGGAAATTGATATGAAATAGATCGTTGTTTTGTTTTTTTCACGAACATATCACTTCGCGCAAAACTAACATATATTTGTTAATTAAAAATATACGTTTCTGATTTACTATCTGCATATTTTAAAATAAGTGATTGAAGAGTGGCCTCCTGAATGAAAGAAACTAACAAGTAGATTGGATAAATAGTACTATTTTTAACTAATTGGTCTCCATGCTTAAATCTGTTACATGGAACTCAACAGAGAGAACGGAGAAATTATCAGTGAATGCTAATCGGGAGTCCATGTCTAAGTGAAGAGTTTGTCTCGTAGAGTTATTTGGGTTATTTTTCACGTGTCTAACAATTAAATATAGGCTAGTTTTTCATAAAAAGTCACCCGCACTGACAGATTACCACGTGTTCTGTTTTCAGCAAACCAAAATATTTTGTAAAACAGCATAAAGTAAATATTCATACAAAATAATCTTTATACTTACGAATAGCTCTAATCTTTAAATAATGAATAACAAACAAACACTTATTCAAAAACCTGAAAGTTTCTAACTTCGCTCAGAAAGTGAAGTCAAAAATGAAAACTAGAATATATAAATAAACAAACTGAAGTAATTACCTGTTACGGATCAGTAATGAGTTAAAATTTATGAATACTTTTAATTAAAATTTTTAATTGGATATCTGTTTTATGTCATTTGCAATTAAAATAAATCCGAAGTTCATTAATCGTCGCGTGACGTTATCAAAGTTCGTTTTCGAATGTTTAGGATTAATATTATTTTTAAAATAAATGCCATTTTTAAAAAGTTATATTAAGGTTTTATAAACTTTTCTAGACAACGATAACACTTATCGGAGTTTTTCAATCTCTGGTGAGCGCACCATGTGTTTATATATAGGTAAATATGTATGAATGATTATATAGGGTGCTATATACTAGTTTACTTTGTCGGGTTAAGGTAACACAACACAGAGGCAATTAAACAAAGAGCGATGCTTCCGAGGCGGACATTCTATGAAAAAAGAAGACTTTACATGTTCTGGCGCAATATATTATTTCGATCATATTTAAAATTTATATGTATATTTCTCGGCGTCTACTCGGCGATAGAATATACTTATAAATAGTATGACAATCCAATCTCCACATGTAAAAAGAGTAAGTGACACTAGATGAGCATCAAGAGCTGATGCAGTTTTAGCATTAAAATATAATTACCAAAATATTAAAGAAACGCTAATCCAAATTAGTACGTCCGATAATGAAAAACCAATGAGCTAATCAAAAAAAATTAGCAGAATGTTTCATCGATTATGAAACAGAATAGCCATCTGTTCTGTAATCTGGGATAAATGGTTAGAAAGAATAAATAGTACAAGGAAATCATTGCACGACACCCAGTAGAAGTTATTGTTAGGAACAAATCTGCTAAAGTAGCTTTCCAATTTCATAATTACTGTCAGGAACAGCTTTGACGATATTGAGAACGGTGCCAATTTATTGACAGAAAACCGTAATTACCGAAACACGAGAATAAAAAAAACAAAAAAAACTTTGCAATTTGAAATAACATCGTTAAATAAAACACATTTTAATGCGAATGAAAATTTTGTCATAAATGTATACATTAATTTTACATCGTACACAGTAGTTTTCATAGGAATTTATTATGCACCACTTCAAAAATATTCTTTAACAGCTATTACAACAATTAACGAAAAATTTATATGAGCACAAATTGTTATTAATAAAGAGATCAAGCTTTTGTATTAACAAGTGTGATAACGCCAAACAAAAATGTATGTTTTATTTTTTACTTATAAATGTGTATTTAATATTACATATACTATAATATAATTAATTGAAAATACAGTCAAATCTTTGAATAACGGCCACTGACGGCAATGTACAACATGGACAACTAGTGGCTAAACAGTTCTGTTGCTGAACACTAAGAGTTTATTCGTGGGTTCGCTCCTCGTTGAGGCTGGCTGGCCACTTGGAGTTTTCCTGGTTTTCTCCACGTCTGTAACGCTTAAATAGGGGCTAGTTGCTTTAAGACGTCCTTTAAGAAGGCATGATTCTCGAAGAATAAACCAATATATATCATTACTAACTACGTCACATCTCAAATGTACGTGACAACTTACCAAGAAATACTATAGGCTAGTAGGGTATTCTCAACATTTAAGACAAGAGATGATCTGCAAAACTGCTGTTCTTTAGAATTAACTATTTACATTCAGGTTAATTATTTGCATTTTTCTTAAAGAGAAAAGTTTAATGGCAACAAATCAGCTATGTACTGTACATTATTTAGCAGTTCGATTGTGTGAGGACCAAGTTAAACCGGCCAGTCCGATTTTAAAATTTTATTGTTCAAATCTCCTCGGGAGATAGCGATCAAAATCAGAGATAGCGATTAAGATTCAAAGGATGTGCAGCCTTCTGTTGTGAAACACGCTTCCCTCTTCTCCGGATCCGACCTCTGAGTCACGGAGGTCGACTCATCACCCTCCGTCGCAATTGCTGATCGCAGCGGACGAGACCTGGAGTATATAAAAGAGGGAGATATCTGAGAACGGGGTGGCTGAACGTACGAAGACGACGAACGTCCCGGCAAACGTGAATCCGAATTGAAGTTCAAATCCGAAGATGCCGGAGCCGCCGACTACAAGCCGCCAAGGCCGATCCTTCTGCCTACCGCCAGAGCCGAAGTACGACCGACCCTCCTCCCAGCGACCGATTTGTCTTACGATTTCTCTGTCGATTTCACCCGAGATATCAGAAGACGAGGTATGATTTCCCCAACAATTGTGAACTATCTCTCTCTCATGCGATTAGGGACGGGATGCGTAGCTTCTCTGTATTAGGTTCTTTATCCAAATAAATCATTATCTGTGTTATCCTGTTATTACGGATATTGCCTTGTCATATCGACGACCCCACACACTTCCTCCACTCGACCTGACAAATTAATTACCTCATGTCGACAAGTCGGGATATCGCGAAAAAATTTAGCCATCCTTGACAGTGGAGTGGGTCTTGCTGACCTGTTCGCCGAGAAAAATGGAAGAACTACACTGTCCTACCTCCCGGCGTCCCCCCAATTGTATATGATTTTAACATCCATATTAAAAATATATATGTTAAGTTTTTCTTATGCACTTCAAACATTAAGCCAATAAAATAATTATATTACTGTTACTTTTCTGAAGTTTAATACTTTCAACTGAAAAAATAAAAAATCCAGCAACGCCTTGCCTATTTTTTCGTTATTGTTTGAAACTGATCGTGTATTACTATCTGCTAGGATATACTATTCAAATACTTTTTTCTGTTTTTAACTGTTATAAAATGGTAAAACGCTCAATTTTCAATATACTGTTGGGGTTTATGAAATATTGTGAATGTTAATAATGCCACATTAAAAACTTAACATACATTTTTTTACCTTTCCCCACTTATCGACGTTTAACCGCCAAACTTTATACTATTAATCCTTCGAACAACCAAAATTTTATTTAATTTCAGAAATTATCGACAAAAAACACAGCAATTATTAAGCCACAATAATGATGAGAAAAATCGTTTTCCCTGACAGAAAAAAGGCAATATCCATGCAAATAAAAAAACCGCGAATTTTTGCATTTCTGGAAGTTGTAAGGTGTTCTAAATTCAAAAATGTAAAAGCTTTTGTATAAAACTTTATTTTGTACCAATTTTTATTGCGGCAAAGATGGCTGTTAACCATTTTTTCGTTGATATCCAAGAACAATAAGTTTATAAATTGAAGTTGGAGTAGAAACTTTTCGATATTTTTAATTAGAGCATACATTTACGTGTTCTTTAAAAGTATATTTAGCTGTCACTGAGGCATCATATACAAATTATCGTATTTGATATTTACTCTATATTAAAATGACATTTTTAACACCGTTTCGTTTAGCGCTTCGTCGTGTAGGAACGCATCCCCGCGTTAACCGGGGTCTTACTGTATACAGCGAGACCTCGCATAATGCAGAGGATGATTATAATAATAATAATTTACAATAATAAACGAGAGGATTAACAATAATTAACTCTTAGACTCGGCAATAACGAATATACCATTTTATACTGCATCAATGTTTTATTATAAATCATAATGAGAATTAAAATATATTATCTTTACGTTGTTTTGCTGCTTGTTAATTTCTTAGCAAAAAAGTTCGGAGAAATTATTACATCACTTTTTGGAAAAACAAATTTTTAGAGAGATTTGAATCATTGGACGATTAGAATCCTTATAACATTTTAGATTGATCCTTTTTCATAGAATAATTTAAGAAATACATTACAAGGAATTGATCAAGATGACCGAAAAACTAATTAACTTTTTAAAATAATTTTCTAACAATGTCCCGTTGAAAAGAATATAAGACAATTGCCATGCGAATATTATTTATAAACACTGATAATTTAATTTGATTTTAAGTAAAAACAATTTCAAAAAATTTTTTATGAAATTTTAAATCTAAAAATAGAGAGACATTTAATGTTCTATCGACAGTTATTTCATTTTGATCGTTTATAAATTAAAAATTAACATTATTAAGGTTTCCGTAATTCGACTTTTTCGAAAAATGTTAGAACGGAAGAAAAAATACTTCGCAATTTTTAGACTACTTTTTATTTGAAGATGGCGCCGGCGGTACGATAAGGAACGAATTCTAATCAGTGGAACGTTGCAATGCGTCACGCTTTATGTCACGAGTTATACGTCTTAGATGTAATACTTCCAGTGTTGTAATTGCATTTTTTAAAAGAAAGTAACTTTTTAACAATTTTTTAAACTCGAATTTAGCAAAATATTCGTTGAATGTAAAACTTCGCTAAAAAATTTATTCAGATGAACGTAAAAAAATCGCCTTAGATGGCAAATAATAAAAATTTATTAGTATTTATTTTTTCGATTCTAATGCCCATGTTTTCTGCACTTTTTTGATTTTTAAAATTATGGTGCGCATTATAAGTGACAAAAAACACAACTTAAATACTGCCTCGTTAGATGTCTGTGCCTCACTCTGCTCGGAAATTCGCGTGTGTATTACGTAGTCGTTTTACACCCGCCCACTAATTCGAATTTTCTTTTGAGGCTTTTTGATGGTCTTCTGAATTATAGCAATGTGACTGAGCAATGTCCAGCAGACAAGTCACCCGTATAATAAATTATAATTTATTTATAAATAAGTTTAAATGCAAATCTTAATAGGATTATAATTTCAATAATGATTTTGAAATTCGAAAGCAATTTTTAATTTTGATAAATAAAGAAATAAATTAATCACTTTGTTGAATACGATTTACCCTGTTAAATATAAATATATATTTTTACTCTTCTGTTTACACTTCTGTATATATAAAGTTGTGCAACATATTAGAGATATTTGAGTTATTTGAATTATTTAGAATATCTTTTGACCATGAAATTGTTAAATTTGTTGTACTGTTCAGTTACATCATTTATTAAGTGAAAGCATTAAATAAAGTTGGTGTAATCATAAAAATTTGCTAGTAAATTTTTGATGATTATAATTTAAGTTGTGAAATTGGTGTAAAGTATTTCACTTTCAATTATTAATTCTCATTTTTTGACACATAAATACAACTTCTTTTCTAATTTGCGATGAAGAAATTACTTCAAAAACTAAAATTTTTTAATAAATTAAACATATTTATTTATAAATTTTGCTAGTGTTATTACCATATTATAATATCATCATTATATTCCTTTAACACGGAATAAATTTATCTTAATATGAAAATGAAAACTTTTTTTACTTTTTCTTATACAAAAACAAGTTATGATGTTAGTGAAGAGATTTTTCATCTCTTCACTAACATACGTAATTATTCTGTTGATTATATACCGACAAGATAAACTATCAATAATCATTTGTGAATATGATATTGTACAGTAAATCACAGACGGTAAATAAAATTCCTGCCAGCTAAAAGTTAATAAATAAATTTTATTTCAAAAAATTTAGATATTTCTATAAAATAAAATTTCAATGTTTTTTTGTTTAATGTTTTTATAGTTTCATATAAACTTCGTGATATTTTTATATAGAATATTATTTATGAGACTTCAACATTTTTGAAGTTTGGCATATCTGGAACGTTCTGTTATCAATCCCTGTCATATACAAAAGAAGAATGCAATTCATTGGATTATTGATATAATTTATGCAGGAATTAGAAATACAAGGTACGACTTTTGTATTAATTAAAGAGTATCAGATATTGATCGCTTAGTTGTGGCAAGTTACTATCGGTTTTATTCTCATTTGTTAGACATGTCACCGCGTTTCGAAACAAGTGTTATGGAAGCATCACGTCCGGGTTTTTACAATACCACTATGTTCACTATAGTAATTGTTAAATTTACGACTATCTTCAGTTATTGCACTTTATAAACAATTAACGCAACGGAACAGTCGTATTGTCATCTATTGAGAAAAAATAAAACAAATTGTACATATTTTTAGAAACATTAAACTAAAGCGCTGACATTATAAAAAAGTATACAAATTGATACAGCTGAAATAATGTGTCGTCTGACGTTCAGGCAAGTCGATTCTTTCCACAGAAAGACCGTAATTACTATTATTCAGTGGCATTATCTATTAGAAAATTATAAGTGATAGAAAGACATTTTCCATACTTACGTTTTGACTACAGAAAAAGTGTTATCATGTTTCCAGCTCTGCGATATTGAAAATTGGTAGTTATGTAAGTATACAATCATTATTTTGAATATAATTAGATTGCATGTCTTAAAAGAAGGCTATCATTTATTATAAACTTTTACAACTAAAATTCATTTAAGGTCATAATGAGAATAGTTGGGTACGATCTTGTGCATGATTTCAGTTCATATTTAGGATGAAAATCGAGCATAGGAATTACAAATACATTTAATTAAAATACTCCAAACGTACGTTGCTTTTACACCGTGTAGAAAGAGTTGTGAGTCACATCATCACATCTGCTCAATCTGCAATAAATAAAATGAAGTTTTTCTCGTGAGGAATGTAATTATTAAAAAACGTGAACTAAACCGGAAAGCTCCGCGTGACAAAGTACGAACCAACGACCAGTTACTAGTGTTCGGTGGTTTTAACCATTCAAACAATTGTGTACGATTGGTACAGTAAAACAGCAATAAACGCTTTGTTTTTTATGTGAAATTCTAGCAAAATGTACTTTATTCTTTCATTTTTGACAAGTTTAACGATTCGCTACATTAAAGTTTCTAAACAAATTACGGAAGGAAAACTTTTTTCAAGTTAAAATAGTAAGTTTTTATTGAATATTATTAACCATTACCTATATTTTACTTCGTATTAATTTTTGCAGTAAAATCTGAAATTTTTAATAACATAAATATCAAAAATAATACTAAATATGCATAAAAAATTAAAGTTGTTTTTTAGAACGAAGATCGTGATCGTATCGTAATCTTTAAAAATTTCTGTATTTTTCAGAATTTAAATTATTGATTCAATATTAAACAATCGAGTAATTTATTTCTTAAATTTAAATAAGAGCTTTAATGAATTTTCCGCGCTGATTTGAGTTACTTATTTATTTTTTTAAACCCTACCTTAGATACCTAATATCCAGGAGGTTTACGTATTCTTAAGATTATTGGAAATAGCAACTAGACCCAGTTTTCCCTGTATTTTTCGATTCACGCTTAATTTTGCGTGACTTCATCACGTATTTACTAACTTTACTATGTTTTTTAATTGTATTGCTTCGATAAACACGATATAGTGAATAAACAGTTATAATTATGATTGATGTTCTTTAATTAAAAATATTGAATATAATTCTACTTGTTTACGTCTAGTCTTAAAGATGATAAACAGTTCAACAAGTAAATGTTATTCTTGCATAATTTACATTACCACGAATATAATTTATTTTAAAAGTTTACATTTTAGTAATTAGTATATGGAAATTTTACACAACATTTAGGTTTCGATAATCGCATCTGAAGATATTGATGAAAATTTTTAGCAACAAATCAAATTTGTAATTTTAGAGACAAAATTTATGCATAATTTACACTGACTGGACTGGAAAAAGCTTGGTTTAGATGCTTACTAGGTAAAATACGAAAAATGTACAGAACATTTCTGATTTTCTGTAACTCTTTTAACCAATATGCTGCATTGTCACAGGTAAAATGTAGAGGAATATTTTAAAAGACAAGAGAACGTAGTGAGATTCATTAGTATAATTAAATCTTACAGAATTAAACGCTGGTGGATGAAAAATATCATAAATACGATATGGCTAAAAACAACGAAATAAATCGATGTATCTCAGATGTATTTTTTTGGAGAGGTTATAATATTGATAAAGCAACACAAATAAATTGTATGTAAATGTGCCAGGTGCCTGTTGAACTTGGAGACTGTTCATACCGCTGTATGTTGTGATTGTTAGTAATAATTCTCCCTGTTCTGTGTACACAGGGGGGACCTTCTGTCATAAGTAATGTTCCCTTGAATAATTCAAACACCCCAAGAGGCGATATTGCTACTTTGAGAAGCATTGACATTAACGGTTTTTACAGATGCAAGTCTTTCAACTGAGACCACGGAAGCATGTCTATTTTACCACCCCTGTTATAACTCATTACAGCTTTCGGTTTCATATTTCTTCTGTTTGTGAATCTAAGTATATAACTCAGTTTGTTACTTAATTTATAGCTTACATCAGTCCCACAAAAGATTCTAACTCGTGTAAACGTGTTATTGTGATTTCCAGTTTGTTTTCTGCCAACAGACGAACGTACGAAAAATGCAATTATTGCTCATCAGTCGTTACATTAATTACATTCTCGTTGTCATAGAGACGTGCAAAGTTTAGGTACACTTAGAGAGTTCACATTACAAATATTTAAAATACGTTTTTTCAAGGTAGCAATACGTAGTGTGTCCTGGAAATACAGTTTCGCCGTTAATTATCGTAAGTACTACTTTCTGATAACAAAACAGAAATTTCTCAAAATTACTAGAATATTATAATTAAATAGTATATTATTATTATCACTAGCATTGAATTTTTCGTGGATATAATTAATAGAATGAATGTGTATGGTGTTGGACTGAAATTTAAAGAATTGTAGACCTATTAATTTACCACTGTCTTCCATTTATATGCCTGCCTTTCTTTAATCTCGAGAACGGAGTCAGATAGATAAAAGCCGAGACGAAATTTGAAAAGATAACAGGCAGTATGCCCTGATTTAGCACACAGAAACATCCGATTCAAAACGAAAGACATGTAATTTCAATTCAAATGTTCTGCCAGAAAGATTAATAGTTAATCGCACAGCTTATTATTAAAGGAAACGTATGATGTACAGGGGAAAGCCCACACTAAATTTAGATAGAGAAAATATATTTTAAATTAAACACATTAAAACTTACATTGTTATGATGTCACAATAAATAATCGCACGTTCATTTTTCATTATTGAAGAATTATTACTCAATGTTGGGAATAAAAAATATAAAGTTATTAAAACAAATTAATTTCTTGTGATAATTTCATTTTTATATTTATTGTATCTTACTCCGGAAGATGTCCTATAGTGAAACCTGTACAAGGGGACCCCGTAGAAAATAGAAAGCTACGTAACTGTATAAGCTAAGTCTTTCAATAGAAAGTCATAAAGCAATTTAATTACTTTTCTTTGTACAATTTATGAGCACTATAATAATTTAAAAAGTAAAATTCCAACTAACCAGTAGTTGAGTAATAAAAGCGATGATTACTAACAGTTGTATGTTCGCGCCTCTCGAACTATCTGGCCTCGTCGAGATTTCAAAGTTTTCTTCTAAATAGCAGCCAGTTTCCTTTAGAAAATCCTGCGACCAAATAAAACTTTACAGACAATTTTTTTATATTTAGTATTTTTATAAAATAGTTTATGAAAAAATCTTTAAAACAGAATTTTGTAGAAGATACTTTTATTTGATAAGCATTTTCGAATATTTATTCGAAGCTGCCCCTATTTTAATGTTAAGCACGTGAAGAAAGCAGAAAACTTCTACGTTTCCACATGTTGGTGGGGCGCAAACCCACAGACCAAGTGCTCAGTGGTTTCATCCACTTAGTTCAATTTAGGGAAAAATGACTTTTTACTCGTTATTTGAAATGACATTTATTTCTTAAAAAAGACGGACAATCATTATATGACATATTGAATTATTTATGTAGGTTTAGTTTCGATTTTTTTGTACCTCTTCTTTTCTATACAGAATTACAATAGAGCATACCACCTCAGCAAATTTGTCGAATGGACATAATAGAGATGATATCCTGTTCTCCGCAGTAGTACAGTACTGTACAGTAATAAACTTTACTAATAATAGTAATCCATACTGTACAACTTTGTTATTTCGTTTAAAGATTTAGCTCAGTTTGGTGACAAACTGCATTAATTACATTTATTTTTGTCTTTGCCACATTGATTAACATTTCGATTAGAAATTACAATACTCTAATCGAGAATAACGTGATTTAACTGGCCACTTCGTTTTGAAAACTAAATCATACATGCCTGACAAAAAACGGTTTTTTATGCTTAACTGCGTTCAAGTAATCGTTTCTTCAGAGACTATTGACATAGCACTAACATTCTACATATCAAATTTTTGCGGTCACCATGTTAATTTAGGGACGTTTTGTAGGATCAGTAAAATAAGGCTAACATGGAGAATTCTTTTATGAGGAAACTGTCGTTTAATCAAGTGTTAGACAAGTGAAGAAAACCAGAAAACCTCTACGTGGCCATCGCATTAATAAAGCGCGACCCACGACTCACTACCAGTGTTTGGGGTTACTATCAGTTGGCAAAAATTAGTGGCAAAAGTAAATAAGTAAATGTGAATTACAACGAAAAATTAAACTTATTAAATTACAATCATTTTAATAATCACATTTTACTGATGTTTAATTTCTGTTCATGTCCATGTTTAATTTTTCGAGAATTCATAAATGGAAAATATTTCGTGTGTAATGTTAATTGCTTTGTCACGCAATCAATACAAACAACAGCACGCTTGTACAGTACCTAAACTATAAACGTCAAGTAAAAATTCAATAACATTGTCACGAAAATAAAATTAGATTAGCACACAACTGATTTTTCGTTATTTCTTCCAGCTCAGATTTAGAGTTTCATTTTATATTTTTAATTTAATTGCAACTGAAAATCTTAGGCTGAGAAATTGTGATGAAAAGTCAAATAAGAAAGTTCAGTGAATTTTTCTGAGATTATTAAAGCTAAAGAAATAATTTATTGAGCTGCAATTTTCATGAATTCCAGACAAATTTTCACTGAAAGGCGTCTACCTCTCTGACCTTAATCTCGGAACAACATGGCCGAATGGCTTAGCATTCAAGATGGCACTCTTTCCCTCCGTGTAAATCGGAATCCGTACCAATCAAAAACTCTTTCGAATTTTTCTGGGCGGGGTTCATCATTTGGGTTTTTTTCCTCATCACTAAGAAGGCCTCTTTTAACAAACTCATAATGAGCTTGCGAAAAGAGACCCTTTTAACGCCCACAAGGCGACAGAAGTTTTAAAAAAATATCGAGAACAGATTTTTTGAAAACACTCGTAGATGAAATTCGAGACAAAATATGAAAACCTTAGGGGCAGATGGCCTCAGTAAACTATGTACCAATTTATTACTGTTGAAACAATTGCTGCTAATGTCAACGTAAAAAGTTTTTATATTTAATTGCATTATATATTGTTATATTTTAGATGTAAAATAAGAACTATTAATATATTAATATTATTATATATTTTATGCAGAAAAGTTAAAGATGATTCTTCACTTGGAACTCCTAAGCGTAGCGATTTTATACAATTACATGAATTATACAGCATGTAAGTAAAAGATAACTTTTTCTTGCTGTAATATAACAATAATTTTTGGAAATTGTCTATATCACATGTATTATATTATATTATTTTTAACATTTTAAAAATTAAATACACAAGAATCTATAATTTGCAGAAATTGAAGTTTTTTGTGTTAAATGTCGAATTCTTTTTTCTTCTGTTTTCTCTTTCCACTAAATTCGACCAATCCGCTAACAGTGTGAACGGTTGGTGACTAGTTTTTATATATTCAGAAAAACCACCTTCTGAAAAATTCCAGAAATTTTCGATATGTTCTAATTCGATTCCGACTTTTCCATAGAGGTGACTGCTACCTTATATGCTTGGCCTTCCTGCCGTTAATTGGGGGAGCTAAACGGCTGCAGGAGAGTTCATTGGGACACGAACGGCATGTTTTTTTTTTTTTTATCTGGGTTGCACTTTCCTACATGAAGATGGAAACCCCAAATTTCATAATCAATAAAAAAAGAAAAAATTCATCACTTCTAGCTTATTCTACGAATATAAAAAGTCTACTAATCGATATTTGTGAATTTTCTCAAAAAATTCCATTTAAACTTGCCCTTGAAAACGAGAAATATTCCTTGTTTTTGACGTCAAGTTATTCCGGATTGCAACCAGTCCCACTTTGCGGGAATTCTGATCCGATGTTAAATCATAGATTCAAAAGTTTTGCTTAATGTATTATGTCCATTTTCATAGCGTGTGTCTCTGCTTTTTATATTCTGCAGAAAACACTAGGCCGGATCTTCATTATCTCACATGGCTGATGCCAAAGACTATGCAGATACCAAGAAAGTAATAAAAAACTAGTAGTTTCTCTATCAATTCATTAAATGTCTAGCCTTCTCCATTACAGGAAGAAACGCTTTATACTAATTTTTGAACACTCTGTGACGTTATTTAAGTAAACAAGCAAGTATATACTGTGACATCATTGCAATGCCGAGCTGCAATTTTTAATCGTATTTTTAATTTATTTAACTTAAAATATATGCTTTTCACCTGAAATTATTGGGGGTTTATTCCTGTACATTATACTTTTTCATTAACAATAGAGTCGTGCAAGTCGGCTAATACCTTTGGGGGGAAACATTTTGAATTGAAATAACGTTAGTTTAGATTTGTATCGAAAGTTGTTATACAGTCAATCCGCGCCTGCTGCCCCTACTGTTTTCATTTCAAATCTCATCTTTTGTTTATCTAACTGTCTGCTTTAGATTAAGTAAAGACAGACAAACGGACAACGATAATGGAAATTTACAGGTCTACAATTTTTTCAAATTTTAGCCTAATTATGCCTCATGTAGGAGTTGAATGGGATGGTGTGGATGAGAATGAAATCGGTGTGGATTGTTACGTGTACGTGCATTTTGCTAACGTACGACAGATACAAAATATACCTAGTAAATTATCTGTGTCTGCATCTTTTAAACACATATAGATTGCATATAACATAGCAGATGTACAGTACACGTATAGTCTATAAGTTAATCCTGTTATTTAGAATTAGATATTTTATATAAATTGCATTTTTTTTATCCTCTTGACATCCACTACTAGAAAAAACTTTTTTTTAGTTGAAGTTTTGTTATATTATTGACCTTTGGGTGTCACTTATTAGTAAATTATCATTTTTTTCAATTTTTTTGTATTCGGTCATTAGAAAATGGTATGTGTCATATATGACACAATGGATCTCTACCTGTACAAAATGCAAACTTTCCTGTTCATGTAAAAATGGTTTATTTGACTGTTTTTGTACAATAATTGACATTTTGTATTTACATATGACATACTTTGAAGCAATTTTTATTTGTCACAATGCACAGATAGATTTTGCATTTGATACAGTTCACTGTAGCTCATACACTTTTATATCAGTGCATTTGGCAGCAGTGATTTTTGCCATTATCAATGATTTCTGGTATGTGTTTTGCTCCACTTTTGCATTGTATTTTTCTGGAATGTAGAGTTGGAGTATTTTTTTATTATTTTCCTTTTCTTTGTCATCTTCAGTGTTCATTTTTTTATTTTCTGTACTTTTTGAATGGAATAGCCATTTTGACACTTTTACTTTAAATTTTAAATATTGAAGTGTGTTTTTCTTCCTCTTATTTTTATTGCTCTGCTATCTCTTCTGCAGGCTATCCAAAAATTGTTTTCATTTCATCAGCAGTAAAGATCAAAAGTTTTTCCAGGTGAATCAGTGATATTTGATTTGTGCATGTCATCATAATGCAATGACATCAAAGAGATGCTTAGGAATATAATTCAAGAAATATTCTTCAGACTCACACTTCTTACCTTTTCAGGGTTCTTCCTGAAATGCAACAGCTGGTAGCAAGGGCTTAAATCTATTTGTATGGCACCATAGTGAAGTCTGTTACTGCACTGATGTCAAGAAATTTTCCTCTATTTACATAGCTGAAGCATCATTTTCATCATCGTCAAATGTATCATCTAATGACTTACATTCTTCAGGACAGTTTGGTTGATAAATGTTCTGACTGGTTTAAATGTTTGGTCACTGTCTTCATCACTGGACCAGCCTTCCAGTCCACACAAATTTCTATCAATATCAAGTGTCCTATCATGTTCCTTCTTTATTTCATCTGTTGTCACGGAAAAATTTATAATAAATGTCAATGATTTAGTTTTAATATATGATTTATGATATTAATAATTTATAAATTCTTAACAAAGAAAATCCTGCAGACCAGATAAATAACTATACAAAAACAAATCACAGAAATTAATTTATTAATTTATTATTAAAAATAAATAATCATTTTTATTAATAAATTAATTTAATAAAAAATGAAAATAAATAATAGAATAAATATTGCTGACTAAATGACAAAATAACTATAAAAGTAAATAACTTGCCAATATGAAAACAGTTCATAGGCTGTAATGTAATTATTGTAACACTAAGAACCAACGTGTCATATACGACACATTCAAAAGTTAGCTCATCTTATGAAATATTGTTATTAATAAAAGTTTTAAAAAATACTCTTATATAATCTTAGAAGTCTCCTGAACAAAACCACGTTTAAATTGTAAAATTATAATAGATAGTAATAGAGAAAAATGAATACTTACATGAAACAGTCATACTTGTGATCACTTCCAAAAACATGTGCTCAGACAATCACTTATATTTTCCTTCATCTCTATCACAGTGGGATGAATGTGGTCTAATAAGATTCATTAAACTCTAGTGATGAAAGGAATAACTAAGGTAAATGTTTAGCAAGCAAAAAAAAAAAAAAATCTGCTCCTCATTCTTTGGAAGGAAAATTGTGTGTCATATACGACACTCGGCATCCCAAGAGGTTATGAATGTAATATTTCAGGGGAATTATCGGATCATTTCATACAAAAGAGATATATAGTTTCAGTTATTTATAATCAACATGCGTATCAGAAAACTTTTGTCAGCTTTATTTACTTATCTGGAAATCGTCGTTTCTGCTTTCTTGAAGAGATCATCAATTCTACCGATGTGAAGATTGAGGAAAATTTTATTAAAATCGTAAGTTTTCTAAAATTTTTAAATTATATTTCAGCTTAATACAAATCTATTTAAATTTTATTCGTTATTAACTTTTTAAAATGCCTTGTTTACAAATTATAGGAAAAAATGTTAAAATGTAAATGATAATTTAATGTAGATTTTTACGTGTATATTGGTACAACTGCAAGATAATTATCCATGTTAAATTGAAATTATTTGTAACTAACTTATATTTAATTAGTTATGACGCATTTTACTTATATGCCTCCCATGCTTTTACACAGATATCACAAGATCTAAGATGTAAATATACAGATACACAATCTCACAGAATCTGGCCCATAATGGGGCAGCCGGTGATAAGGGATAGGGCCCGACACCTCTCGAAAATTTCCTGGAGATTTTTCCACCTGTCTGATCCATTCCAGGAATATTTCAGGAGTTGGTTTTTTTAGAAATATTGAACCTGTCTTTCACCAACCAACCTACTCATTGTGGGCATGGCCGAACCCATAATGGGGTTGCTAAAAAGGGGCCTTCTTAGTGCCTGCAGGGCGGAAAGGGTATAAAAAAAGTTCTAGGTAACTGCTAGGACACACTTTTTCACTGATACTACCTAAACAACTAAAAACTCTTGGGCTGTCCTTGCGTCGACTGATGCCATATCTGTTTATGTCAGCCTGTTAAAAACTCACTTTATAAAATTTGATTCCACTGGAACATTTCTAGAAAACATTTACTGTCTGATTATCTTATATATATATATATATTCCTTACCTAACCCTGTCGACTTTATCGCCGACCTCCCCACTTGACAATTGAATCAACCCTCCTACTCAACATTTTTATTTACATGTCACGAGTTAGAATGCGACATTTAACACTATTTTAACTGATGTCAGAATTCTGGCGTCAGAGCGATCTTGCAATCCTGCAGACAATTTATCGCAGAGCTGTCCAGTGACAACGAAACGGGTTTTATTAACCTGAGCTGAATAATGGGTTAGGGACCTCTACTACACTCGGCAAAATTTACAAAAGCAATCTTTTATCTTTTTACAGAAACATTCGATTTTATATTGCTTTTTGAGAGATTACGCCAATATACAAACAAACATTTGAATTTGTATGGACGATTATTTTATAAAGTTTTTTTAAAGTAAATATACTGATGCTAAGATTACTCAGACTACTTAGGTTTAATAGATTAGTTTGATATTGCCCACAATACACAAATTTAAAATACAGCAATGAATTTCTCTTTTGTACAATTTTACAGAGAAGTTAGAATACAGTATAAGACTATAGAACAATGTTTGTTCTGAAAATTTACCACAAAATAAAGTTTTCTATGTGAAATTATTATTTTGTTAATTTAAATATTTAGAAGATAACTGTGATTATTAATTTAGGATTTTTTCTGTCGATAATCTAATATCTGCTGAAAATCTAGGTTTTAGGAAAACTTTTTGTGATAATGAAAAACGAATACAATGGCACATACTGTATCTCTCCCAGAAAATACATAGAATAATCATTATTTATATTATTTCTGCTACAATGTAGCAGACAAACAATCGCCAGTGTAATCAAAATTAGATGCAGAACCGGTCTTTGCCGGTTTTGGCCTAAATCGCCGGTCATTTCATATACAGTTAAATACTGTATTCATATTTTGAGACATCGTGATGTGTTGACACTAACCACTGGGATTTTTAACACCCTCTTTATTTTATTATGTACCGGTACAGTACAGTATTTCACAGTGGTTAAACTAATCGTTTCATGCGTAAAACACTGGGAACAATTACTTTAACGACTGTAAAGATAATAGAAAATCTAATTAAATAATTCAAGTTTTCTATTAGCTTTAATTCAACCATAAATGTTTTTTTCAAGTGGCAATCCTATTGTGTTTTACCTTTATTCTATTATTAATTTTATAAATTCATAGTCGTACATGGAGAGGTCAAAGATGTAACACATAACCCACAAAAAACATATGTTTCAGGTTGATGGACATGTTTCGCTTTTTTTCTCATGTTTAACGATGTCTAAAAGTTTTTTACCATACAATACTTACAAATTAGTGTAGATAAAGTTACACTTACTATATATTGTACTATTATATGACGTCAACGTGTTTAAGTGTAGACTCTCTTACTGCTTGGTCCAAACTACTTTTGGTTTCACCCTAAAATGCATCATCTGCATAGTCCTCAAGAATAACTAGAATCTAAAATACCATGGAAGAATGACAATTAACTGATATTTGAACGTACATGAATGAAAACTGTAATCCAAATTTCAATAAAATAATAAATTTATATATTTATTGTTAATTATTTAAATTTTTATATTTTTAAGTGTAATCATGAAAACACTACAACGTGCAATGAATATACAAAAAGAAAGGAATTTAAATTTGCGTGTATAGCAGAAACAGAACTGTTGATTTTAATTTTAGGGGTAAGTATAATCAACACTTATAATTATTTACACAATTATTAAATGTAAAATAGAAATTTAAAATTAAAAAAATATTTTTAAGCTATAAAATTTCACCTAATGTCATGAAACATTGAATAAGTCGTATTAAGTGTGTTGTATAATAAATAATTCTTAAGAAAATAGAAAATTCAAAGATTTTTTTGGGTGAAGTTGAAAGTATGTTTATTTCTTATACAATAATAAAATAAAATCGATTTTCTACTAAATAATAAAAGTACTATTTTAATGGATTAATCGTACTTTATTAAAAACTTATTGTGTTTAACTATTATAAAAATAGCAAAAAGCTTAATTTTTAGCGAAGACTTTTGTAAAACAAAAAATGGTATATGTTAGTAGTATAGAAAAGATACACTTTGGATTATAAAATTAAATTAATATAGATTTTAATGTAAATGAATGATACAAACTGAGTTATAAAAATAAAGAGGATTACGCTCTACTCTGAAGTGAAGTCAAAAATTGTTCTTTATCAGCATCAAAAATCATTCCCCTCCTACCTCACCCATCTAATAATCATCTCCTTTCATCAATAAAGTTTAATTTGTTAGAATTCCTACTTCACCTGTCTGATAATCATCTCCTACTGACTTCAAGATAATTACAAAAATCCCTCCCCAGCATCTGTGAAGCAGGTTCTATTTATAAAAATTGTTTTATACCCTGATTTTAAAAATTCTTTCCCACATCCCTAATGACCTTAGACGTTTCTGTAGTAGCCTCTGGTTTTTTTTAAATGAGAGATTTCTATCTACCCCGGCTTTAAAATAGATGATAAAAATTCTTTGCAATGTCCTTAGAGTAATTACAAATTCACCTTTCTAACATCCTTGAAGTAGCCTCTCTACCTGAAGCGTTTCTTTACCAATGCGTTCA
This sequence comes from Centruroides vittatus, assembly GCF_030686945.1. Classification (NCBI taxonomy): domain Eukaryota; kingdom Metazoa; phylum Arthropoda; class Arachnida; order Scorpiones; family Buthidae; genus Centruroides; species Centruroides vittatus. Next base: position 8,813 of record NW_027122590.1, on the reverse strand, counting down.
TATGACCTTGTTTTTTGTAAGAAGAACAGAAGTAAAATCCTGTGCTTTTTTTTAAGACGTAAGTTTTTACTAATGATGTTAGAAATATCAAAATATATTTCTAGATAATACAATTGACTCTTTTTAAAATTTAATAATTTTTATTTTTTAAAAATCTAATAATATTACAGATTTTTAATTTTCTTCTTCTTCTTCGAATTTATTTAACCGATCCATTATGTCATCAACGATGTTACTAATATCTTGAAGTATATAGACTAACAAACTATGAGAATTTCGGCAATATATTTATGATCTAGTTTCTGATATTTTATAATGTAACACCAGAAAAGATGATATTTGAAATCGTGAATGAAATCTTCGTTCAGTATTTGATAGCGAGAAACTAAATTCCAGTGGAGATAATCTTTTAATTTCCTCAGTGTATCTGTTTTTTATCGTTGATATTTTAAAACTATTTTCATATTTAATTTATCAATATATTTCTTAACAAAATTATCAGAAAGAAGCTGAAATTTTGCTATTTTATCCCAATTAAGATATTCTGAAAAATTATCCATGAATTCTTCATCTAATACTTGATGTTCAGAAATTAAATTCCAGTTTGCATGTTTAATATGTTTTTTGATGAATGTAGTAGTGAATATATAATTTTTCCATATTAATTCCCAGTTTAAACTATCTGCAAATTCAGAAATGAAGTCTCGACTTCAATCAGTTTTTTGGCTTATAATTTCCCATTTAACAAAGTTTTTAAAACGTCTGATGTTATTTTTATCCATGGGTAAACTCGAGAATATTTTCCATTCCAGTGAAGTAATGTATGTGTAGTCTATAAAAAAAAAAATTCGATATTAGGATAAAGTTTTTATTTTTTTTTTACATAAACATATTATTGGTTACAACATTTTTAAAAAAGTACAGTAATGATTATTACAGTTGATTACTACAATTAACACAACCACATTTTATAAAATTCTTATTACATAACAGTATTGTTATCTGGTTAGTTAGTATAAAAAATTTACAATAGTATTTCTTCTTCTCCGGTAATTTAAATAATTTGGCTTTATTCACAGCTTGTTTTAAACAAAGATATGTTTTATTCGAAACACCATGTATTAAACAAGTTTTTGAATTTCGTTTCCTCTTGTATAATAATATATAACCGTATTGAGGGTATGATGATATCAGAAAATCTGAAAAAATTTAAATATAAAAATTATAATGCCCAAACGATGTCACATCTATACCGTTATCAGAAATAAATTTTTTATCATAAAATGGTGAGAGTTATATTTTATTCTGAAGATATGTTGTCACAACATGATTTTTACTTTTAATTCCAAACTGCTGATTTCTCAATAGTTGAGTATTAAATAAAACTTCTTTATATTTTTCATGGTTAAAGGTTTTAACAACGGATTTTTTAATTCCTTTAGCTGTTTTTTTATTTTGATTATCAAAAATATACAAATACATTTTTGGTTTTAATGAACAAAATTCTATTATAGGTTTAGATGATGTCTCATCTTTAAAATCTCCTAGTTTATTTTTGTTTCTTACATCAAATAGTTTGTGTGTAGTTGGATAGTTGCTAAACTCGAAAATATCTGGAAATGATTTAAAGTCCTCATATATGTTATCTGTATAGATTTGAAGCGTAAGTGAATCGGTATCGGTATATAATAAATTTACATTTTCACCATATTTATTTTTAAATATTTTATAAAATGTTTGATACATATGCAATTTACTTAATTTTAATACACAAAACCCTATATAAATTGGTTTATCCAAACATAAGTTAATTTTTTTCATTTTAAAAATTGTAAGATTATCATTAATAATTTGGAAAATTTTGAGAGATATCTGGGATAAATATTTCTGACATTGATTTTCAGTCGTAGCTGTTTTTAAATTTAAGCGTTTCCTTACATTTTGACAGGTCTTCCCAAAAAAGCTGTTATTCATTAATTAAAAAAAAATTTATCGAAATCATTTGTCGATTTTTGGCGTTTTTGTTATTAAAAAGTACATATTTTTTAAGCCATGGCTTTTGGTTAAATCCGAGCACTCAATGAATTTTAGTTAATATTAACCCCTCATCTAAATAAAATTTTAAATTTTTATAATGAATTACATAATTTTGTTTATCAAAAAAAGTTAAAATTAATTTCTTATTATTATTATTATATTTTAAATTTAATTTAGTTAATATTGATTTTTGATAATTTGATAATAAATCATAAGGAATGATGAGGTGTTCTGGAGCTAGCAGTAAGTCATTATGACGCTGGTGAATATTTGGGGGAATATTTTAAATCAACTTCTAAAATATAGCCTATATCATTTCTATCCGGGATATTACGAATGTCTAAAGCATTTATCTCATCCTCAGATAACCATATGAAATTATTTACAGGTAAATAAGAACTCATTACAGATCCATAGAGATTATTAGCATCTATCGAAATGATATAGTTATGTGGTTGATTTTTATCATAGGTTTTTGGAATTAGAGGTTTATTAGCTTTAGCAAATCGTTTTCCGCAGTAATACCTCCCTCTCATCCCCCTTCAATAAAAAGATACATATTAATATCTCTAAATAATTCCAGCTCGATTTTTGTCATTTTTAACCTGCAATTCCAAGTTAGGTCTGGAGCTGTTATGAAATATACTGGATCTAAATTATAATACTTTAAACTTAATTTTCTAAAATTTTGGAATATATCAGCTAATAATAAAGTATCAACATATTGATATAATTTTAAATAATCTTTAAAATTTTTACAATGAAATTTTTCCCAAACTAATTTTGCATGCTGGTAATCATCATCACTAATATTTTCTCCAGATAGTTCATTATAAAAATATTTTTTTGGGGGTAAACATCTCTCGTATAAAATATCTTTGTTTTTAAAATAAGAATAAGAAAAATTCCTTTTCTTTTTAACAAATTTTTATTTCTGTTGTTATAGAAAAATTGATTAAAAATAGAAAAATTATAATTCGCATTTTTTAAATTTTCTGTTAATCTATCTAGCGATGAATTTAAAAATTGATAACTATCAATGAATTTAAAATGATCTAGAGTAAACGTCGTGAATTTTTCTGAATTTACAGGAATAATCTGAATTCTCGAAAATAGTTTGGAGGGTATATTTTTGAAAATCAGATGAGAGTCATAACCTGTAAAATTATGAAGTATAATGGGAATAAATTTTCTGAATTTATAATTCAAATTGCAGTTATTATGGGACATTCCCTAAAATTTCCCTGTCAGGTGATCATGGTCTCTTACTCTGATATCATCATTATTAAACCCCTCCTCACATATATGACACCGATGTTCATAATTATCAAGAATAGTATCTATATTCATTTCTACATAAGTATTTATTTTATCTAATAAAATATTTAATTGATTCTGAATATCAAATAAAAAATGCTTAATAGGATCTTTACCACAATAAAAATTACAATATAATAAAGTATCATCATTTTCAATAATAACAATAGAATAACATATAGGTTTATGAATCTGAATAGTTTTAGTAAAACTAGAATTTAGATTTACAGCATCTACGTGAACTTCCTCTAGAATTGATTCAAAATCTGCAAAAATTACCACAGGATGATATAATTGCTTTTCATAATTACTAAATTTAGCAATTGCTTTTTCTCCAGTTGGAGTAGAAACTTTTTGATAATTATAATTAGAGCGTAATTTTATGTGCTCGTTTAAGGTATGGCTTCTCTGGAAGCCTATTAGACAGCGGGGACAGAATTTTCTAATCCCTGATTTTTCAGACAATAGTCTGTTAAAGTATCTAATTAGAAAATAATGGGATTTATATAATAACAAATTAATTTCTTTTTCAAATTGATATTTACTTATATAAATAGGGTAAATTATTTATTTTTCGTATCCAAATACTTGAATTTTCAAACAATGATTTTCTTTGAATGAGGGGATATTTTTAATATTTACTGGAAATTTTAAAGTATTTGTATTTAAATATTTCAAAAATTTCCTATACGAATAAATTAAATTTTTGTTATTAGTATTTGGATACAAACTAGCAATTATACAGTATAAAAAACAGTAATTATCACTACATTTAATATTCAACAAACAATGCTTATTTGATAGACGTTTGGGTAGGATGACCCCCGCACACCCTCCATTCTTAGCTTTATAAATTTCTAAATGAATATCCACAAATATAATTTCTTTAATAATCCACCCAGACTCATTTTTAATAAACTGATCAATGAAGTTTAAAATTGTGTCGAAAGCATTTGTTAACCTTTTATTGATCATATATTGAGATAAAATATGTTCTACCCGACTGGAGAAAAATATGTCTTGAGTAATAATCTCATTCTCCAAATATTTTATAGATCTTATCTTTAAATTTAATAAAAATTTAATTCTCGAAAATTAAATCATTATTAGTTAAAATACTATAAATAGTACTTCTAATATTTTCAAGTAAAATACTCGGATTGCTATAATTAGAGATAAATGCTCTATAACTTCTCACATAACCTTTGAACGCTGTTTTTCTTAATGCAAATGTGAAAGCCATATTACCATAGAATACATTTTATACACTTAAAATATAATATTATATACTTAACATAGTATTAATTGAACACTGTTGTTCTTAATAAATTTTATATACTAAAAACAGTTATACACTTAAAACATAGTATTAAAACTAAAACTTTACATTTTACTGTACTCATCTAAATGTTCTTGTATGGCGTTAAATGCTTGTTTATACTTCTTAAAGTCAGTCACCTTGATATTGTATTTGTTGGGAGGGTATGACCCTGTGGATTTGCTTAGACACACACTAAAATTCGCCTTGAACTCCTGTATTTCAATTCTCTCCGAATCGCTAATTTTTACTTTAAAGTCAGGAATTTTTGGTTGCTTACTTTTCTCCTCGGTTAAATCCAAATCAAATTGCTGTTTTTTTCAGTAGTCTTCCCAGTTTTTGTTTTTGAAGGTCTTTTCTTAGTAGTCTTCTTTTCGAAATCAAAGTCAAATTCTAGAATTAGTTTATAAAAATATATAATTTAAATTAAGATGGGTGATATAATTACTAAAATAAAATTACGTACCTCTGTCGGACAACATTTTTTCTTTAGCACTAGAAGTATTAATGAGTAGAAGAATCACTGGCTAAAGAATCGATGAATGAAATTTTTGAGAAAAATTGCTCCCTTTTTATCCTCCGTTAGTGACCTACAGTCGTGTTTGAGGTGACGCTTGCAAGTAAATTAGGGCACATCCGTCTTTGAAGGTAACGGTTGAAACTAAATTAGGACATATCTGTCTTTGAAGGTAATGCTTCTTAATCGGTATGAGGAAGTGTCATCGACCCTAGGTCATGGGGAGTGTTTGTGTGTTTTCCTGGTTAGGTTATTAACCTTCGAGAGTTGCAGTCATCAACATTAAAACAGGGTATCTATCTTATTATCGCAGCGTTTGAACTGATGGTTAAATATTGAGGGAAAAAAAGTGAAAGATTTTTTATTTTTTAATCAGATCTATTGTTATACTAACTACTAACATGATGACAACAAAAAACCTCTAAAGAGTGAGAGGATACTATAATATTTTTGATATTAACTTATAATAGGTTGTATGTATATTTTCTTGAATATAGCATGGAAAATACAGAAGGCCTTATTATAACTAATGAAGAGAGCACTGTTGCTGGGTATAGAACCATGATTAGGGGGGTTAAAAATCATGATAAGGATAAGCGAACACCCCTAATCATGGCGGTCATCCCTTAAAAGGCCTATATCTCCTACAGAGTCAGGGATAGATTTCTTGCCCAGCAACAGTGGGTGACAATGGCCTCAAGGGAGGAAAGGCCCAATAAAAGACTAATGCCACCCCAAGAGGAGGAGGAAGACTCCACATATTACTACGAATTAGGGGAAGGTCCAGGGTCTCTATTAGAGCCCGATGATATAACATCATCAGAGAATGAGAATGAGAACAACCCTTCTTTAGGGGATGAGAATTCTAGTTCTTCTTCATCTGAGGATGAGGATTGTTCTTCTCCAAAAACACGACGAAGATGGAGAAACTAAAATTCTCATCCCCTAATGAAGACCTGTTATCATTCTCATCCTTTGTTCTGTCATGGAGAATTCCCTGAGGTTTAAGACATTGACTTCTGTATTGGTAATATATTTGTTGATTTTTATTAATGAATTGGAATAATTATTAGTTACCATATTAAATACACAACACATACTTTTTAAAAAAAAAAAATAGTGTATATGTAACATCACTCAATTTTGGTATTTCTATGGTTTATTTTAAGTATTATGCTTTAGGGTTGGTAAATGTATATATTTAAATTTTTCTACATAACTAAATTTCGGTATTTCTCTGGTTTATTTTAAGTATTATGCTTTAAGGTTGTTCGGATAAAGATACAAACCATATTTTGTATGAGTCAGCTTGCTAAATGTATATATTTAAATTTTTCTACATCACTCAATTTTGGTACTTCTCTGGTTTATTTTAAGTATTATGCTTTAAGGTTGTTTGGATAAAGATAAAAACTATATTTTGTATGAGTCAGTTTGGTAAATGTATATATTAAAATTTAAGAATTCAATTTTTGTATTGATGATGTCATATAAACTAAAGCTAAAATCATAAATCAATATAATCACCACTATATTAATAGATAACCTATTAAGCTGGATGAGAAAATCTTCTAGCTATTCTCACCGGTCAACCTGAATGTGGAAGTTTTTATCAGGGTGGTCAAGTTGATGGGTGAGGAAGAAATCCCCTACCCCTGGGTAATAAACACGGAAGTAATCTTTTTTCTATAAATACTCGACCGACATTCACTAGCTTTTAGAGAAAAATCACGGTAGCAACCACAGGAGAAATATGAGTATCAATGAGTGGAGTCAAGCAAAAATGAATAGTAAGTTTTTAAAAAAAATACATTTAGTAGTAGTCCTAGCTATAATAATCTATATATAAAATTAACTTTACTATTTTAGATAAGCCAGGGGTTGTACTAGATTGTCAGGGATTCAGATTTAAAAATGAAGCATGTTTACACCTATACAACAGATATTTAATACGACAGATGGGATATACAGGTTTTAGTTCGGAAGATTTTGGAGTTATTAATTTTTTTCACCCCGAAATACGGTGAGATAAATTAACTTTATCTGATAAAAAAACTGTTAGATTCTGTAATAGATCACATAAATTATATTTATCGTATAAGCCTGAAAATGATGAATGGATTCATCATGATGATATTGTTTTTACTTTTAAAAATTTATTTCAGAAATATGGATTTATTTTTTTAAAGGGGGGAAATAGAAAAACATTTAATTCATAGAACAAATGATATCTGTAATATTGCCATTAAATCGCTAGATGTGGAGAAATTCGGAGTTCCAAAATTTTCCGAAATTAAAACACTGGGTCCCTACCATTGGGATTTCCAACACCATTGCGGCTTGTGTAATGCCTTCTCATATAAGCATTATATGAAAACAGGTAAAAATATATTATTTTGTTTTAAATATTACCTCATTTTGAAAATATTAAATATATTTTTACTTTATTACATAGAATTATTGGATGTATTCTGAAAACCCCTCCTGCATTGAAGAAAATGAATGTAAATTTTGTAAATAAAAACACAATTTTATATTTTAAATAGATTTATTTATTGAATTACAACATTGATTATTAGTTGTTACAATCGGTTGTGACAAATAAAAATTATTTTTAACAAACTTTTTAACGAATTCATCGTTATAAAATTTATCAGTTACATGTAATTCTGATAAACATATATTTCTATTAATTTTATATAAAAAATATAAGCGAAAATGACCACAGTTTAAGAAAAACAAACTTTGGTGAATAATATTATTCCAACAATATTTTTTTGAATTTCGTTTTATAAATCTGATGATATTTGCTTTTTTCGGTTTTAATCCATAACTGTCGTAATAAATGCAAGAATTTTTATCTTTTGTAAAAAATCCCGACCCAATGGCTTCCTGGCTTATTTCTTTCATCTAAATTAATTATAAATGATTGCTTATTACCAACTCGAAATGGGAGATCGTCTGATGCAAACACTCCCCCAAAATTTCTTTTTATTTTCGGATCGCTCGCTGCTAATCTCCATAAAGAAATGGTATTCATTAATAATCAGTGAATACAGTTCGTGTATGATCAATTTCTAAAGTATTATTATATTCCAACAAACAAATAACGTTTACCGTTTCTTGTATTGCCTTTGAGAACTTCAGTTCAATAGCAATGTTTCCCAGCTGGTTCACACTTATGTGGCCCTCAGATCCTGATTTATCAGGGGTGAGATCAAAACAATAGAGAGTATAGCCATCTTTATATTTATCGTAAGATATATTTGTAGATCTGTGATGGTGAATACATCCAGTATCTTCAAATAAGGAAATAAAATTTCTTGCATAAATTTTATTGCTATAGTCCGGACAGTATGGTTTAGCGGAAACCATCTGATAGTCGTTTGATAAACATATATAATTTAAATTATAATTTTTTAAATTAAAAGGATTACGCTTTACATTTCCGTTCAACGCTTAGATGGAAACTAATCCCAGAGTTATTCTATAGGGTAGCTGACCTATAACTACATTCGAAATACTTGTAGACTGAATTCCACTCGTTAAAGTAAAAACTTTAAAATCAATAGTACGAAATGGAATTCTTATTATACCGGTTTGTAAGGCTTTTTCTATCCCAAT